>NC_042618.1:86115731-86199384 GCF_901001135.1 Rhinatrema bivittatum
GCCCGAGGAAACCGGAGGACCAGCTGACTCCTCCCACTTGGCTGACGCGGCTGACGTCACTGACGCCGGAAGCGCAGCCAAGAGGGAGTGTTTAAAGCGCGAGAAGGCACCGAGGCGCTGCGCGCCGGCGTCGCACCCCTTCGTACACCCATTCGGACTCCATTCGAACTTCAAAGAAGCCAAGACCAACTGTCCTAAGCACACAAGGAAGGCAGCCAAGCTGAAACATGGAAATGAAAGGAGAAGAATCGTATGAGCATCCAATATCAGTCTGCCTGAACAAAGGTAAATACAACAAGAATAACATTACGAGTAGATCTAAACTCAGTAAAAAAGATGCACAGGACTCATTTAAAAATAACAATCTGATACAGATAACAAGAACCAACAAACAAAACAAAACAACTCTAAATAATCTACTAATGCTTACTTTCATCTTAGTTAATGCACAATCAATCACAAAAAATTTCCCAATCATATCTGACTTACTGTATGACAACAAACCCAACTTCATTGCAATAACAGAATCATGGTTAAAAAAATCTGATGTAGTATTAAAAAATCAAATAGCGCACAAAAATTACGAGGTTTTCTCAGTCCCCAGAATAAACAAACGTGGAGGGGGCTTACTACTGATTATCGAAAAAGCCTTGAAATGTAAACTAATCCCAATAATGCCACCACCCAATCATGAAATTGCCATCTTTAATACCAACAATATACAAATATGCCTTATATACTGTCCCCCTAGTTTACTAGATCTAAATATTTCACCACTGATCGAGTTCCTTACAACACAGCTAAATACCTCAAAACCTACTATAGTGTTAGGTGATTTTAATCTACACATGGATACCCACCCCCTATCTAACACATGCCAGACCTTAATGGATGCCATGACAGCACTGGAGTTCACACTAATTACCGATAAGCCAACACACAGAGCCGGACACTCTCTCGACCTAACTTTCATAAACAATAAATACTTAGAACACCTAGCAACTAGCTACACACAAATTCCTTGGTCTGACCACCTCCATATTCAATCTAACATTAAAATTCTCCACCAACAGACCATAATAAATCAGAATCCCATAGAATTTAAATATCGCCCACCCTATAACTATGATGAACTAAAGGACAAATTAGAAGAAGAACTAACCGACATAACACTTACAGACTGTTGCCTAGCTACAGAATGGTGGTTAAACTCAACAGAAAAAATAGCCAATGAGATAAACCCCATTAAAACAATACATATCAAAGAAACAAAACAAAATAACCACTGGCATAATATAAAAATAAAAGATTCAAAAAGAAAACTCAGAAAATTCAAAAAAACCTGGAGAAAACATAAAACAATTGAAAATATAACTAAATTCAGGAAACACCTGGCTTACTACAAACAACTAATCCTTAATACTAAAAAAGAATACTAAAGTAACAAAATAGAAAAGTTTGCCAATAACCCAAGAACCTTATTCTCTATAGTAACAAATCTCACAACCGACAAGCAAGAATCACCTCAAAGCATGCCTGAAATAAAATGTATTTATTTATTTAAAAACATTTCTATACCGTCTTTCAAAAGCGAGAACACTCACCAAAATGGTTTACAAAATAAGCAAATATTAAAGTAGAGATAAAGTAAAATTAAATTAAATAATAACTACTAACTTAAGTAAATAAGGTAAAATAAAAATAAAATAAAATAAAGTAATAGAAAAAAGAGAAGCAATAGAAATGAAAAAGAGAAATTACAATTAATTCAAATAAACCCTCCTCTAATAAACATCTCTAAATAATTAAAATTAACTATACTAAATTAATATTATATTACAAAGGTAAGAAAAGAATTTGAAATAGAGAAAGAATAAAATAATACTAAAAACAAACACATTTGTATTCTATGCAAATATCTGCTATGATAATATGATATTATCTATGACTATTGTAAAATAGTGTATACTGGTTAACAAATATTTGTAGATCCTGTGCCTATATCATCAAGAGCTTCTTTAAATTCACGTAGATAATGTATGACATTTCAGCTTGAATGTTTTCCTGTATCTGTAATGAAATAGCCCAATTTTTTAGTGACAAAATATCAAACTTAAGAAACAAACTCCCAAAAAACACCAAACATGCAATCATAATGCAAAAAAGAGATGTTAACCCATGGTCTGCATTTATAAAAGTATCAGAACTAGAAGTAGAGTCAATGATAAAAAAAATACAAACCCCGCCCCCCACATAATTGATACTATTCCTACAACAGAGATAAAAAAGACCACCAAGATAGTTGCCCCAACATTAACTAATATCATAAATCTATCCCTAACAGAAGGAATAATGCCAGATATACTGAAAGGGGCAATCATAAAATCAATAATCAAAAAGAAAAACAGTGACCCTCTAATTTTCAATAACTACCGCCCAGTCTCAAACCTCCCATTAATAGCCAAATTAATAGAGAAAACAGTACAGAAACAGCTAGCCGAACACCTTGACAATAATAACATACTGTACCCTTCACAACACGGCTTCCGTAAACACTACAGCACTGAGACATTACTTCTCTCACTAACTGACAACATCCTAAGAGGTTTTGATAACAGCAAACACTACATCCTTATAATGCTCGACTTATCCGCAGCCTTTGATACGGTAAACCACCAAGTACTACTAGAAAGACTTGAAGAAATTGGACTATGTGACAAAACGATAAACTGGTTCAGATCATACCTCAGCAATAGATTCTTCCAAGTACAGATAAAAAACACTCTATCAGAAAAATTTAAACTTGAAACCGGAGTACCTCAGGGTTCAGCTTTGGCTGCCACCCTCTTTAACATATATATGCTGCCCCTATGCCATCTAGAGGTGTGCATCCATTTTCCACGAATTTGTAATCCGCAACTTATTTTGTCCTATCTGTTAAATACGTGGGGAGGCGAAACGCATCGCGACTCCCCACGTATTTAACAGATTTCAGTTTTATTCGGCCTCCTAAATAAAAATTTAAACCCCCACCCTCCTGACCCCCCCAAGACTTACCAAAACTCCCTGGTGGTCCAGCGGGGAATCCAGAAGCCATCCCTGCATTCTCACACCCTCTGTTTGTCGGTTTCATCATGGCATCGATATCCTGTGTCACAGGGGCTACCGGTGCCATTGGTCAGCCCCTGTCACATGGTCACCGGCGCCATCTTGTGCTCCTACCATGTGACAGGGGCTGACCAATGGCACCGGTAGCCCCTGTGACATAGTATGGGCAAAGGCTATCGGCGCCATTTTGAGTCCTGGCATCGGACGGCTGGCGTGCAGGAGGTCGCTCTGGGACCCCCGTTGGACCCACAGGGACTTTTGGCCAGCTTGGGGGGGCCTCCTGACCCCCACAAGACTTGCCAAAAGTCCAGCGGGGGTCCGGGAGCGACCTCCTGCACGCCGGCCGTCTGATGCCAATACTCAAAATGGCGCCGATAGCCTTTGCCCATACTATGTCACAGGGGCTACTGGTGCCATTGGTCAGCCCCTGTCACATGGTAGGAGCACAAGATGGCGCCGGTGACCATGTGATTAGAAAAAAGTAAAAGAAGAGCTTGCAAAGGTTAAAAATTTGCATGTTTTCAACATAGTAACATAGTAATGATGGCAGGAAAAGACCAAATGGTCTATCCAGTCTGCCCAGCAAGTTTCTTATGTTGGTAACTGCCGCTCCGTGCAGGTTACCCCCATGTTTCTGTTAAGGGTAGTAACAGTCGCTCTGTGCAGGTTACCCCATGTTTCTGTTAAGGGCAGTAACTGCCGCTCTGTGCAGGTTACCCCCATGTTTCTGTTAAGGGCAGTAACTGCCGCTCCGTGCAGGTTACCCTCATGTTTCTGTTAAGGGTAGTAACTGCCGCTCCCTGCAGGTTACCCCCATGTTTCTGTTAAGGGTAGTAACTGCCGCTCCGTGCAGGTTACCCCCCATGTTTCTGTTAAGGGCAGTAACTGCTGCTCCATGCAGGTTACCCCCCATGTTTCTGTTAAGGGCAGTAACTGCTGCTCCATGCAGGTTACCCCCATGTTTCTGTTAAGGGTAGTAACTGCCTCTTCGTGCAGGTTACCTCTGTGATTCTGTTAAGGGCAGTAACTGCTGCTCCATGCAGGTTACCCCCATGTTTCTGTTAAGGGCAGTAAATGCTGCTCCATGCAGGTTACCCCCATGTTTCTGTTAAGGGTAGTAACTGCCGCTCCGTGCAGGTTACCTCTGTGATTCTGTTAAGGGCAGTAACTGCTGCTCCATGCAGGTTACCCCCATGTTTCTGTTAAGGGCAGTAACTGCTGCTCTGTGCAGGTTACCCCCATGTTTCTGTTAAGGGTAGCAACTGCTGCTCCATGCAGGTTACCCCCATGTTTCTGTTAAGGGTAGTAACTGCCGCTCCGTGCAGGTTACCCCCATGTTTCTGTTAAGGGTAGCAACTGCTGCTCCATGCAGGTTATTCCCATGTTTCTGTTAAGGGCAGTAACTGCCGCTCTGTGCAGGTTAAAAATAGAAAGAAAATACATTTTAGCTAAGTACTCATGTCAAGAGCTTGTTTGAATTGTCAAACCTTTAGAGTTTTTCAAAATGTTTTACTGCTTGCAGGATGCACAACTGCTGTAGTAACGTGTTGCACGGTACTGGGCCAGCTCGTGCATCCCATGGTGCAGCATGCACAACTGCTGTAGTAACGTGTTGCACGGTACTGGGCCAGCTCGTGCATCCCATGGTGCAGCAATAACAACTGCTGTAGTAACGTGTTGCACGGTACTGGGCCAGCTCGTGCATCCCATGGTACAGCATGCACAACTGCTGTAGTAACGTGTTGCACGGTACTGGGCCAGCTCGTGCATCCCATGGTGCAGCATGCACAACTGCTGTAGTAACGTGTTGCACGGTACTGGGCCAGCTCGTGCATCCCATGGTGCAGCAATAACAACTGCTGTAGTAACGTGTTGCACGGTACTGGGCCAGCTCGTGCATCCCATGGTGCAGCATGCACAACTGCTGTAGTAACGTGTTGCACGGTACTGGGCCAGCTCGTGCATCCCATGGTGCAGCATGCACAACTGCTGTAGTAACGTGTTGCACGGTACTGGGCCAGCTCATGCATCCCATGGTGCAGCAATAACAACTGCTGTAGTAACGTGTTGCACGGTACTGGGCCAGCTCGTGAATCCCATGGTGCAGCATGCACAACTGCTGTAGTAACGTGTTGCACGGTACTGGGCCAGCTCGTGCATCCCATGGTGCAGCATGCACAACTGCTGTAGTAACGTGTTGCACGGTACTGGGCCAGCTCGTGCATCCCATGGTGCAGCATGCACAACTGCTGTAGTAACGTGTTGCACGGTACTGGGCCAGCTCGTGCATCCCATGGTGCAGCAATAACAACTGCTGTAGTAACGTGTTGCACGGTACTGGGCCAGCTCGTGCATCCCATGTTGCAGCATGCACAACTGCTGTAGTAACGTGTTGCACGGTACTGGGCCAGCTCGTGCATCCCATGGTGTAGCAATAACAACTGCTGTAGTAACGTGTTGCACAGTACTGGGCCAGCTCGTGCATCCCATGGTGCAGCATGCACAACTGCTGTAGTAACGTGTTGCACAGTACTGGGCCAGCTCGTGCATCCCATGGTGCAGCATGCACAACTGCTGTAGTAACGTGTTGCACAGTACTAGGCCAGCTCGTGCATCCCATGGTGCAGCAATAACAACTGCTGTAGTAACGTGTTGCACAGTACTGGGCCAGCTCGTGCATCCCATGGTGCAGCATGCACAACTGCTGTAGTAACGTGTTGCACAGTACTGGGCCAGCTCGTGCATCCCATGGTGCAGCAATAACAACTGCTGTAGTAACGTGTTGCACAGTACTGGGCCAGCTCGTGCATCCCATGGTGCAGCATGCACAACTGCTGTAGTAACGTGTTGCACAGTACTGGGCCAGCTCGTGCATCCCATGGTGCAGCATGCACATCTGCTGTAGTAACGTGTTGCACAGTACTGGGCCAGCTCGTGCATCCCATAGTGAAGAGACCTCAGGCAGCCTCTTATTTGCAGATCTCAGTGTCTGAGGTGCATAATGGATGCACAATACAGAACTTACCCATGGAGCAATGGTGCTCTTTAAGAGCTTGTGGATTAACATAACCAATTTGAATTTAACCCATTTTGGAGTTCTGAGAACTCAAAGATGAAATTGCAGACTTATTATTACTTAACTTCTCATTTAGATTGGCTACAGGTCCTGACCCGTAGGGTGGCCAACATAATGTCTATTTTTAAAAAGGGCTCCAGGGGTGATCTGGAAAACTACAGACTAGTGAGACTGACATCGCTGGCAAGCAAAATGGTCAAAGCTATTGTGAAAAACAAAATTACTGTCCATCTGCGTATGCACAGAATAATGGGGCAGAATGAACACGGATTTAGCAAAGGGAAATCTTGCCTTAGAAATCTGTTAGATTTTTTTTGAAGGGGTTAATAACATGTAGACAAGGGTGAGTCGATGCATATATTGAATCTGGATTTTCAGAAGACATTTGACAAAGTCTCTTACCAGAGATTCATCCAGAAACTAAGAGTCACGGGATAGGAATCTGAAAGTAAACATTGCACTGCCCCAGGGATCAGTAGCAGCACTGATCATGTTTAAGGTATTTATAAAGGGTGAAGAATGAAGTGATCGAATTGACAGATGACACAAAATTATTCCAAGCTGATTGCAAGAGGACCTTGTGAGGCTGGGACTGAGCGTCTAAATAGCAGATAAAGTGATGCATACACATAAAAATAATAATCCAAACTATAGGTCCATCATTCCATTTTAGGCATCACTATCCAGGAAAAGGATCTTGGGATCACTGTAGACAGACAATACTTTGAAATCGTTGGCTCAGTGTGCTGCAGCAGTCAAAAAAGCAAACAATGTTAGGAATTATTAGGAAGGGAATGGTGAATAAAACGGAAAATGTCATAATGCCTCTGTATCACTCCATGGTGAGACTGCACCTTGAATACTGTGTACAATTCTGGTCGCCGCATCTCAAAAAAGATATAGTTGCGATGGAGAAGGTACAGAGAAAGGCTACCAAAATGATAAAGGGGATGGAACAGCTCCCCTATGAGGAAAGACTAAAGAGGTTAGGGCTGTTCAGTGTCAGGGTCAATGGAGTCCTACAGCCCTGGCACTTTCAGGTGCTGGACCTGCCGCAGAGTGGCAGAGGCTGCTGGCTTGCCAGAGAGTCCTAGCATTTTAACCCTCGCTAGACCTGCCTGTGCAGCACCTCTATTGGACCTGCATTGGTTATGCCCCAAATTGACAGCAACATATAAGGCATGGTCAGGAGGCAGACAGTGCTGTCCAGCAACCTTCTGTCTGATCTCTGACCCTGCTCTCGTTTGCAGTCTTCCCGCTTTGAGATCTTCCTCTTATATCTCATTCCTGTGCTCCTGCCTCCTGCCTCACGTCAGGGCCTCAGCCGTGCCTCTCCAGAAACGCTCCTTCCCTCCGGCTGAGCCCTGACAGCTGAGAGGAGACAGGACCTCAGGAGTGGGCTGAATTGTGTAAGCAGGAAATGCTTATTTACTCTTTCAGATACTGGTAGAAGACACTCCTTCAAGCTAATACTTAGCACATTTAAAACAAAATGGAGAAAGTATTTTTTTCAGTCAGTGCACAATTAAGCAGTGAAAGTTGTTGCCAGGGGATGTGTATACCTGCAATCCACACTCCAACTCTCCATCCCTCTCGAACTACATACTTCCGCAAGGCCGATCAGATCCGCCTACAAAGGTTCTCCCAAGGCCCCCCCTAACAAATCCTCGGTCCACAACTCCATTCATAAGCGAGCACTTTCGAAAGCGGGTCCGCTCCATTGGAATTCGCTTCCCCCAGATTTACGCCAGGAACAATGCCATCTCTCCTTCAGAAAGAAACTGAAAACCTGGCTGTTCACTCAAGCCTACCGTTGAAGGAACATTTTATCAAACACATTGACTCTCACCCTGACCGCCTCCCTACTCCCCCCCTGCTTACCCCCTCCACAAGATTTATGAATAATTGTGAATAATTGCCTAAGATTAACCCACAGCCGAGCTTAATCTAGCTGAGTATGTATCGCTGTCTTTTGTTTTTTTCATTGTTTTCAATGACTATTTTACCACTCTTCAGTTGTTATCGTTTAAAATATCTTTCCTGTCCTACAGCTCCCATGTTTTTCGCTCCCTGTTTGATGTAACTTTACCTTCTATATAGTTGTTAATTAGTTTCCCCTGTTCTATTGTAAACAGGTACGATAAGACCGCGTCTTGAGTATCGGTATAGTAAAAGAATTTAAATAAATAAAATAAATAAATGTGCAGAAAGCAAGCAGTGTAGCTGGGATCAGAAAGGGCTCAGGTAAGTTCCTGAAGGAAGATTCACGATGTAGACTTGGAAAGCCACTGCTTCTGAGCAAGAAGGATTGCATATATTATTATTATATATTATTATTATTATTATATATTATCATTATATATTATTAGGGATCCTGCCGGGTATTTGTGACCTGCATGGTCAGTGCTGGAGACAGGATACTGAGCCTGATGGACTTTTGGTCAGCCCAGTATGGCAATGTAACCCCAATATTTAAAAAAGGCTCCAGGGGCGATCCGGGTAATTATAGACCAGTGAGCCTGACTTCAGTGCCGGGAAAAATAGTGGAAACTATTCTCAAGATCAAAATCACAGAACATATAGAAAGACATGGTTTAATGGAACACAGTCAACATGGATTTACCCAAGGGAAATCTTGTCTCACAAATCTGCTTCACTTTTTTGAAGGGGTTAACAAACATGTGGATAAAGGTGAACTGGTAGATGTAGTGTATTTGGATTTTCAGAAGGCGTTTGACAAAGTTCCTCATGAGAGGATTCTAGGAAAAGTAAAAAGTCATGGGATAGGTGGTGATGTCCTTTCGTGGATTACAAACTGGCTAAAAGACAGGAAACAGAGAGTAGGATTAAATGGTCAATTTTCCCAGTGGAAAAGGGTAAACAGTGGAGTGCCTCAGGGATCTGTACTTGGACCGGTGCTTTTCAATATATTTATAAATGATCTGGAAAGGAATACGACGAGTGAGGTTATCAAATTTGCAGATGATACAAAATTATTCAGAGTAGTTAAATCACAAGCAGATTGTGATACATTACAGGAGGAACTTGCAAGACTGGAAAATTGGGCATCCAAATGGCAGATGAAATTTAATGTGGACAAGTGCAAGGTGTTGCATATAGGGAAAAATAACCCTTGCTGTAGTTACACGATGTTAGGTTCCATATTAGGAGCTACCACCCAGGAAAAAGGATCTAGGCATCATAGTGGATAATACTTTAAAATCGTCAGCTCAGTGTACTGCGGCAGTCAAAAAAGCAAATAGAATGTTAGGAATTATTAGGAAGGGAATGGTTAATAGAACGGAAAATGTCATAATGCCTCTGTATCGCTCCATGGTGAGACTGCACCTTGAATACTGTGTACAATTCTGGTCGCCGCATCTCAAAAAAGATATAGTTGCGATGGAGAAGGTACAGGGAAGGGCAACCAAAATGATAAAGGGGATGGAACAGCTCCCCTATGAGGAAAGGCTGAAGAGGTTAGGGCTGTTCAGCTTGGAGAAGAGACGGCTGAGGGGGGATATGATAGAGGTGTTTAAGATCATGAGAGGTCTTGAACGAGTAGATGTGAATCGGTTATTTACACTTTCGAATAATAGAAGGACTAGGGGGCATTCCATGAAGTTAGCAAGTAGCACATTTAAGACTAATCGGAGAAAATTCTTTTTCACTCAATGCACAATAAAACTCTGGAATTTGTTGCCAGAGGATGTGGTTAGAGCAGTTAGTGTAGCTGGGTTCAAAAAAGGTTTGGATAAGTTCTTGGAGGAGAAGTCCATTACCTGCTATTAATTAATTTTACTTAGGGAATAGCCACTGCTATTAATTGCATCAGTTGCATGGGATCTTCTTAGTGTTTGGGTAATTGCCAGGTTCTTATGGCCTGGATTGGCCTCTGTTGGAAACAGGATGCTGGGCTTGATGGACCCTTGGTCTGACCCAGCATGGCAGTTTCACCCCCCCCCCCCCTACCTGTCCAATCTCCCCCCCTCCCCCCCCTACCAACCCTCTCCTTAATTTAACCCTCTTCTACACTGATTCCTGTAAGTAACCTGCTTAAACTTGTATATAGTCCTGTAAATAGCCCGTTACAGTTTTAATGCTTTAATTTCAATGCCCCCTGCTCTATTTATAATCCTCTATGTTTCCCCTCCCTGTTAATTGTAATTTCTGCCTTTAGTTACAATGTGAACCGGTATGATGTATGCATACTAATACCGGTATATAAAAGTTTCAAATAAATAAATAAATTTCTTATGTTCTAATCTTATCTTCCTAAATAACCTTTTGTACTGACTAAAGATGTGTATTTGTTTGAAATGAAACAGGAAATTTAAATAAAAATTTCTTCTTTCATTTTGTTTTTAAAAAAAAATTAAAAAACTAAATTTAATTTGTTTTAATTTGAAAAGAAAGCCATCAACACCTTCAAATGTGCCCCCCCCCCCCCCCAAACACACTGCCACGTCTTTCCCAGGCCCTTCTAACCCTCTTGTTGAAAATGTCTTTGTGGGGAAATGATCCTGGGTTGCTCTTGTCCCACTGCTGCTGATATTGCAAATGACACCAGCAGGGGGAGCCTGCAACACTGTAAATCTTTGCCATACAAAGTGGCCAGCCACACTCTCTCCATGTACAAGAGAAGCAGTGGCAGGGTAGGATTGTTCTACAGGAAGGCACCAGCAGGGGGAGCCTGCAACACTGTAAATCTTTGCCATACAAAGTGGCCAGCCACACTCTCTCCATGTACAAGAGAAGCAGTGGCAGGGCAGGATTTTTCTACAGGAAGACACCAGCAGGGGGAGCCTGCAACACTGTAAATCTTTGCCATACAAAGTGGCCAGCCACACTCTCCCCATGTACAAGAGAAGCAGTGGCAGGGTAGGATTGTTCTACAGGAAGACACCAGCAGGGGGGAGCCTGCAACACTGTAAATCTTTGCCATACAAAGTGGCCAGCCACACTCTCCCCATGTACAAGAGAAGCAGTGGCAGGGTAGGATTGTTCTACAGGAAGACACCAGCAGAGGGAGCCTGCAACACTGTAAATCTTTGCCATGTACAAGAGAAGCAGTGGCAGGGTAGGATTGTTCTACAGGAAGACACCAGCAGAGGGAGCCTGCAACACTGTAAATCTTTGCCATACAAAGTGGCCAGCCACACTCTCCCCATGTACAAGAGAAGCAGTGGCAGGGTAGGATTGTTCTACAGGAAGACACCAGCAGAGGGAGCCTGCAGCACTGTAAATCTTTGCCATACAAAGTGGCCAGCCACACTCTCCCCATGTACAAGAGAAGCAGTGTCAGGGTAGGATTGTTCTACAGGAAGACACCAGCAGAGGGAGCCTGCAGCACTGTAAATCTTTGCCATACAAAGTGGCCAGCCACACTCTCCCCATGTACAAGAGAAGCAGTGGCAGGGCAGGATTGTTCTACAGGAAGGCACCAGCAGGGGGAGCCTGCAGCACTGTAAATCTTTGCCATACAAAGTGGCCAGCCACACTCTCCCCATGTACAAGAGAAGCAGTGGCAGGGTAGGATTGTTCTACAGGAAGACACCAGCAGGGGGAGCCTGCAACACTGTAAATCTTTGCCATACAAAGTGGCCAGCCACACTCTCCCCATGTACAAGAGAAGCAGTGGCAGGGTAGGACTGTTCTACAGGAAGACACCAGCAGAGGGAGCCTGCAGCACTGTAAATCTTTGCCATACAAAGTGGCCAGCCACACTCTCCCCATGTACAAGAGAAGCAGTGGCAGGGCAGGATTGTTCTACAGGAAGGCACCAGCAGGGGGAGCCTGCAGCACTGTAACTATTTGCCATACAAAGTGGCCAGCCACACTCTCCCCATGTACAAGAGAAGCAGTGGCAGGGCAGGATTGTTCTACAGGAAGGGACCAGCAGGGGGAGCCTGCAACACTGTAAATCTTTGCCATACAAAGTGGCCAGCCACACTCTCCCCATGTACAAGAGAAGCAGTGGCAGGGTAGGATTGTTCTACAGGAAGACACCAGCAGGGGGAGCCTGCAACACTGTAACTCTTTGCCCTACAAAGTGGCCAGCCACACTCTCCCCATGTACAAGAGAAGCAGTGGCAGGGTAGGATTGTTCTACAGGAAGACACCAGCAGAGGGAGCCTGCAGCACTGTAAATCTTTGCCATACAAAGTGGCCAGCCACACTCTCCCCGTGTACAAGAGAAGCAGTGGCAGGGCAGGATTGTTCTACAGGAAGGCACCAACAGGGGGAGCCTGCAACACTGTAAATCTTTGCCATACAAAGTGGCCAGCCACACTCTCCCCGTGTACAAGAGAAGCAGTGGCAGGGCAGGATTGTTCTACAGGAAGGCACCAGCAGGGGGAGCCTGCAGCACTGTAAATCTTTGCCATACAAAGTGGCCAGCCACACTCTCCCCATGTACAAGAGAAGCAGTGGCAGGGTAGGATTGTTCTACAGGAAGACACCAGCAGGGGGAGCCTGCAACACTGTAACTCTTTGCCCTACAAAGTGGCCAGCCACACTCTCCCCATGTACAAGAGAAGCAGTGGCAGGGTAGGATTGTTCTACAGGAAGACACCAGTAGAGGGAGCCTGCAGCACTGTAAATCTTTGCCATACAAAGTGGCCAGCCACACTCTCCCCATGTACAAGAGAAGCAGTGGCAGGGTAGGATTGGTCTACAGGAAGACACCAGCAGAGGGAGCCTGCAACACTGTAAATCTTTGCCATACAAAGTGGCCAGCCACACTCTCCCCGTGTACAAGAGAAGCAGTGGCAAGGCAGGATTGTTCTACAGGAAGGCACCAGCAGGGAGAGCCTGCAGCACTGTAAATCTTTGCCATACAAAGTGGCCAGCCACACTCTCCCCGTGTACAAGAGAAGCAGTGGCAGGGCAGGATTGTTCTACAGGAAGGCACCAGCAGGGGGAGCCTGCAACATTGTAACTCTTTGCCCTACAAAGTGGCCAGCCACACTCTCCCCATGTACAAGAGAAGCAGTGGCAGGGTAGGATTGTTCTACAGGAAGGCACCAGCAGGGGGAGCCTGCAGCACTGTAACTCTTTGACATACAAAGTGACCAGCCATACTCTCCCCATGTACAAGAGAAGCAGTGGCAGGGTAGGATTGTTCTACAGGAAGGCACCAGCAGGGGGAGCCTGCAGCACTGTAACTCTTTGACATACAAAGTGACCAGCCACACTCTCCCCATGTACAAGAGAAGCAGTGGCAGGGCAGGATTGTTCTACAGGAAGACACCAGCAGGGGGAGCCTGCAGCACTGTAACTCTTTGACATACAAAGTGACCAGCCACACTCTCCCCATGTACAAGAGAAGCAGTGGCAGGGCAGGATTGTTCTACAGGAAGGCACCAGCAGGGGGAGCCTGCAACACTGTAAATCTTTGCCATACAAAGTGGCCAGCCACACTCTCCCCATGTACAAGAGAAGCAGTGGCAGGGCAGGATTGTTCTACAGGAAGGCACCAGCAGGGGGAGCCTGCAACACTGTAAATCTTTGCCATACAAAGTGGCCAGCCACACTCTCCCCATGTACAAGAGAAGCAGTGGCAGGGCAGGATTGTTCTACAGGAAGGCACCAGCAGGGGGAGCCTGCAGCACTGTAACTCTTTGACATACAAAGTGACCAGCCACACTCTCCCCATGTACAAGAGAAGCAGTGGCAGGGCAGGATTGTTCTACAGGAAGACACCAGCAGGGGGAGCCTGCAGCACTGTAACTCTTTGACATACAAAGTGACCAGCCACACTCTCCCCATGTACAAGAGAAGCAGTGGCAGGGCAGGATTGTTCTACAGGAAGACACCAGCAGGGGGAGCCTGCAGCACTGTAACTCTTTGACATACAAAGTGACCAGCCACACTCTCCCCATGTACAAGAGAAGCAGTGGCAGGGCAGGATTGTTCTACAGGAAGACACCAGCAGGGGGAGCCTGCAGCACTGTAACTCTTTGACATACAAAGTGACCAGCCACACTCTCCCCATGTACAAGAGAAGCAGTGGCAGGGCAGGATTGTTCTACAGGAAGGCACCAGCAGGGGGAGCCTGCAGCACTGTAAATCTTTGCCATACAAAGTGGCCAGCCACACTCTCCCCATGTACAAGAGAAGCAGTGGCAGGGCAGGATTGTTCTACAGGAAGGCACCAGCAGGGGGAGCCTGCAGCACTGTAAATCTTTGCCATACAAAGTGGCCAGCCACACTCTCCCCGTGTACAAGAGAAGCAGTGGCAGGGCAGGATTGTTCTACAGGAAGGCACCAGCAGGGGGAGCCTGCAGCACTGTAAATCTTTGCCATACAAAGTGGCCAGCCACACTCTCCCCATGTACAAGAGAAGCAGTGGCAGGGCAGGATTGTTCTACAGGAAGGCACCAGCAGGGGGAGCCTGCAACACTGTAAATCTTTGCCATACAAAGTGGCCAGCCACACTCTCCCCATGTACAAGAGAAGCAGTGGCAGGGCAGGATTGTTCTACAGGAAGGCACCAGCAGGGGGAGCCTGCAGCACTGTAAATCTTTGCCATACAAAGTGGCCAGCCACACTCTCCCCATGTACAAGATGTAGGATTGTTCTATGAGAAGGTCCTAGGCTGGATCAGGGGAGGACCAGATTTGGGGGGGGGGGGGGGGAGAGGGGCAGGTTTGGCTGCAGACCAAACACTTTCATTATTTAAATATTGTCCTTTGTTTCATTTATTTTCATTTTAATAAATAAAAGGAAATTAAACAGAAAAAAAAAGAAAAAACCCTAACAAAGACAAAACATTTGTGCACAGCCCCCGAACTAATGTGGTTGCCCCTCTGGACTTTGTGGAGTTCAGCCTCCAGAACTGGACAGAATATTGCAGGTGATGCCTCACTGATAACCCAGCTAGGGATTATCCCCTCCCTATAGCATCCCTCCAGCTCTGGCCAGGCATTATCCTCTCCCTATAGCACCTCTCAGGTTCTGGCCAGGCATTATCCCCTCCCTATAGCACCTCTCAGGTTCTGGCCAGGCATTATCCCCTCCCTATAGCATCCCTCCAGCTCTGGCCTGGCATTATCCCCTCCCTATAGCATTCCTCCAGCTCTGGCCAGGTATTATCCTCTCCCTATAGCACCTCTCAGGTTCTGGCCAGGCATTATCCTCTCCCTATAGCACCTCTCAGGTTCTGGCCAGGCATTATCCCCTCCCTATAGCATCCCTCCAGCTCTGGCCTGGCATTATCCCCTCCCTTTAGCATTCCTCCAGCTCTGGCCAGGTATTATCCTCTCCCTATAGCACCTCTCAGGTTCTGGCCAGGAATTATCCCCTCCCTATGGCGTCTCTCGGGTTCTGTCCAGGCACTATCCCCTCCCTATAGCATCCCTCCAGGCCAGGTATTATCCCCTCCCTATAGCATCTCTCCAGCTCTGGCCAGGCATTTTCCTCTCCCTATAGCACCTCTCAGGTTCTGGCCAGGCACTATCCCCTCCCTATAGCATCCCTCCAGCTCTGGCCAGGCATTATCCCCTCCCTATAGCACCTCTCAGGTTCTGGCCAGGCACTATCCCCTCCCTATAGCATCCCTGTGGCGCTGGCTGATGACAGAGTATGCGCTAGGCCTTCTGGTGCTCCTAAGAATGGGGAAAGCTGCGACTCCGGATGGTCAGAAATATATAACTGCAATTTAACCTAACATCATTAATATAATGTAATATAATGTAATATAATTGCAATCAGTAGATGTTTTTTTTTTAATATTTCATGCCTGTGCTTTTGTACAGAGTCCAGCTAGCATGGAGAACGCTTTGGTTTACTGTGATATCAACTTTCCAGTCATTGTATTGGTTTCATTTTCCAGCATGAAGTATAAAAGTTTCAGCAATAATAAAATAAAAGTCCCTGGATTCCTCTGAGCTTATACTAAGGGAAGAGAGAGTGACCTCAGTAATAGGCAAACAGCTGGGTCACAGTGGAGAGTCAGGAGCCCCTCAGGGAGAGGCAGAGATGGAGGAAGCCAGGGACCCGGCACTTTCCCCCGAGGATTCAAGGTCCTCAAGCTTCTGAGAAGCAAACATCTTATCCAAGAAAATCCTTTTCCCTTCTAGAGATTGCAGAAAATTAAATCCTTGGACAAAAGCTGCACCATTTTACAAATATGCAAAAAACCCAAAATCTGTCCCTAAAGATGCCTCACACTCAACCTGTTTCTTATTAGGGAACCTAAAACAGTGCAGTGAAGACTGGTGGCTGTGATGGTGAATGAGGAGGGTCTGGTGGTAGTGGCAGGGTGGTCACAAGGGCACAGCATATCAATATGGAGGAAGCAGAGCCGAATCAAAGCCTTCATCTGCCACATTTCAGGACACAGAAACCCTTCCAGCTTCAGGAGCAGCAATTCCCTTTCCATCCTGCCATTACAACACCGATCGTGCAGCTTACCTGGATCCTGTCCTCAGGCAGCTCCGTTTTCATGGCCAGCATCTCCCTGGCATAAACGTCTGGGTAATGAGCTTCATTGAAAGCTTTCTCCAACTCTTCCAGCTGATAAGACGTGAAGATGGTCCTGAGGGCATGAAAACTCATTGTTAATACAGTTCTTCCAGGGTAATGGATGAGGTGTCTCAGTAACACCAGAAGCTTCTGCACCCCGCCCCCTTGGGGATCAGAAAAGGAAGAAGGGTGACTGGAGGTCGGAGGGAGGGCAGGGCACCTGTTCTGACCCCCTACCACTCCAACATTCCCCAATTCCCTCCGTCTCTCACATCCTCACCCCATCCCACGTCACTGAAAGCAGACTGTGACCAGACTACTCCTCACGGGACCCCACCTGCCTTACTAACTACTCTCCAGCCTCCCTCCTCTTCATCCAGACTGCCTGAACGTGTTGTACAAGCTCTTCTCAAACCCCCTCTAGCCCTTATCCTACTTCCCAATGATTTCATGGCTAAGGCCAAAGGCCACTGCAGACCTTATCCTTCTTGACCTATCTCTGGCCTTCAACACCACTGATTTATTCGGCTATAAGATAGCCAAGTATATTCAACGGTGCGGCTGTGCCACTGAATATCTCAGCCAAGTTAGCACTAAATATCAACTTCACTGTTCTCAGTTTTCATGGCTCATCTCATCTTGGTTCTTTTCTTCCCTTTCACACTGCACTTTCAGTGTGACCTCTGGGGAAGCCTGTTCCTCAGCGCTACTATTTATTTATTCACTGTATATATTCTTCTATTTACATACTGCCCAATTCATATAAGACTCCAGGCAGGTTACAAAAACATAAAATACATAATAACATGTCAATGCAACATACACAACACATACACTAACAGAAAATACAAAATGTAAAATTATAGATGCACATCACATAAAACCAATCAACTAATCATTAGAATTTCTAATCTCCATTATTCAAAAGCTAAAATAAAAAAAACATGTTTTACTATGTTTGTGAAAGCTCAAATAATCAGTTATTGCTCAGATCTCACTTGATTTCAAGTTCCATAGTACTGGCTCCATATATGAGAAGGTTTTTTCCCCCTTGTCTCATTCAGCTTCACCTCAACTGGAGGAACGTGGCACCAATTTTCTTGCAAAGAAAGCTGAAGACCATTCTGCTAAATACTTTGGTGCCAATTCAGGTAAGTGTTTAAAAACTAAGCTAAGAATCTTAAAATACAGCTGCAACCAAAGCAAGTGAAACCGGGAACTATGACCCCGAGACGATGCAAGTGGCGGTATTTTCAAGAAGTTTCAATCTATGCATCAGTGCTTTAGTCATGCCTGCAGAAAAGGCATTACAGTAATCAGTGATAGCATGGAGAAAAGCAGCCACATCTTCTTCAGATAGATACATTCACAAATTGTGAAGGATTGTACAACGTTTGAAACTGAGGATTGGAAGTTAAACTGTGAATCATATATTATGCCCAAAATCCACACTTTGTGTTGTAAGTGAATTGTAATGCCTTTAATAGTATCACTGGCAGTTTCAGAATCAAAGATGGTTTCTTAATCTATAGACCTCCTGTTTTTGAAGGATTGGCTTTTAGCTTATGAACCATCAACCACCGCAAGATTTCCCTCAATCCCTGATTCTGTCTTCGCACTTGATCAAGGCATGAAGGAGCCAGTTCACAATGTAATTGAAGGTTGTCCACATAAATCTTGAATTGCCAGTTCAATTTCCTAATATATTTATATAAAGGTTAGACATAAATAAAGTGGCGATAATATTGATCCTTGGGTACCTCCCATCAGAAAAGGATGATTGTTTTCTAAAATAAATTCAAGCCAAGAAAAAGCAATACCAACAATTCCAGATGTCTTCCATAGACTCAACAAAATACCACGATGAAGGGTATGAAAGGCACTCTTCGGTGAAAAGCGACCACAACCGAATCCACCTCTTTTTCCAACTTCTCTTCCAGAATTGTCAACTAGAGTTACCAAAGTTGTCTCAGTACTAAAGTGCTTCCAAAATACAGATTAAATATTATCCAAACATCAAGATTCTTCTAACCACAAAGAAAGCTAAGAGGCAGCAGCCTTTTCATTAAGTTTTTCCTAGATGAGGCAAGTTTGAGACTGAGAGGCATGTACACCTGGTTTCTTAATCAGAGGACAAATAGTAATTTCCTTCAAAGCTGTTGGAAATATTTCTGATTGCAAATAAACATTAACAATCAATTACAAAGTTTTCAACAGAACATCTAAACTTTCTTTAACCAGAAAGGAAGGAAAGGGATCAAGGCAGCAACAACATTGCTCTTCTCTCTCTACATTTATTCCCTTGCTAATCTCATCCTCTCTCATAGTTTCCAGGACCACCTTTATGTTCATGACTCAGATCCACTTCCCTGCTCTTGAGCTCTCATTCAGCATCCATGCCCAAATCTCAGCCTCTTTGTCTGATATTGCCACTTGGATGTCCTGAAAGTGTGTTTGAACGTATCGAATTTAAAATCATCATGATTATATTTAAACTGCTTAACGCAAATACCTCTCATTGGTCGAATGCATTGCTTCAGATCTATAAACCTACTAGAGGGCTTAGATCATCGCAATTAAATTTGTTAGATGTTCCCTCTGTGCGACAAGCACGTTTATTTTTCACAAGAGAGACATCCTTTTCAATTGTTGCTTCATCCTTATGGAATCTTATTCCATTCGAATTACGCTCTCTGGATAATGTAAAAAAGTTTAAAAGACTGCTGAAAGATTTTCTACTCCATCTGCTTTTAATATTTTTTGAAAAATGTAATAACTCTATGAAGGCCAGAAGTTTAGTTCCAATTCTGGGACACCCAGATTGAGTTCCGCTCCAAGGTATGATGTATGGTATATTTCCAATCTTGTAACATCTAGATTGAGTTTTGCTCCGAGGTATTATGTATGGTACATCTCCATCTTGTAACATCTTGATGGAATTTGTATGAACATGCGTGAAATTGTATGGTTTCTATGGAATTTAATGATTGTTGTTAATGACAGTTGTCTGTCAAGTGTTCTTTTTTCTTTTAATATTATGCCTGTTTCTTGTAAATCGCCCAGACCTTGTTTGTGTAGGGTGTTTAATAAATTTTAATAAAATAAAAAAATGAAAGTCAACATGGCCAACACAGAACTCTTCCCCCCCCCCCCCCCCACTCCTTTCTGTAACCTGTGGATAACACTACCATCCTCCCAGTCCCCCTCAGCCCATATCCCTGGAGTTGATGTTGATTCCAGTCTCTCCTTCTCTGCACATATCTAAAGCAATGCAAAATCATGTTGGCGCTTTCTCTCTAACATCTCCAAAATCTGTCTCTTACTCTCCATAAACAGCATGGAAAACCTCACCCACTCTCTCATCACCTCCTGCTTAGAACATAAGAACATAAGAAAATGCCATAGTGGGTCAGACCAAGGGTCCATCAAGCCCAGCATCCTGTTTCCAACAGAGGCCAAAACCAGGCCACAAGAACCTGGCAAGTACCCAAAAACTAGGTCTATTCCATGTTACTGTTGCTAGTAATAGCAGTGGTTGTTATCTAAGTCAACTTAATTAATAGTAGGTAATGGACTTCTCCTCCAAGAACTTATCCAATCTTTTTTAAACACAGCTATACTAACTGCACTAACCACATCCTCTGGCAACAAATTCCAGAGTTTAATTGTGCGTTGAGTGAAGAAGAACTTTCTCCGATTAGTTTTAAATGTGCCCCATGCTAACTTCATGGAGTGCCCCCTAGTCTTTCTATTATCTAAAAGAGTAAATAACCGATCAGCTCACTCATCGTATTTCTTTCCAGATCATTTATAAATATATTATTTATTTATTTATTTATAATTTTTATATACCGACATTCTTACATTAAAATGCAAATCATACCGGTTTATATAAAACAGAAAAAGCAGGAAAAAATATTTCCATAGTCAAATACAGAGAACATATACAAATACAAATATTGAAAAGTACGGGTCCCAATACAGATCCCTGAGGCACTCCGCTGCCCACTCCCTTCCACTGAGAAAATTGCCCATTTAATCCTACTCTCTGTTTCCTGTCTTTTAGCCAGTTTGTAATCCACGAAAGGACATCGCCACCTATCCCATGACTTTTTACTTTTCCTAGAAGCCTCTCATGAGGAACTTTGTCAAATGCCTTCTGAAAATCCAAGTATACTACATCTACCGGTTCACCTTTATCCACATGTTTATTAACTCCTTCAAAAACGACTGCTTCAATGACTGCAACTTGCTTCTAACAGGAGTCCCACCAAATTATTTCTCACACCACTACAATCTATTGAAAAGTTGGCTGCGTGGTTCCTCTTCTGCTTTCATCGTTATGATCATGTAACCCATCTTCTCAAGTCACTTTGTTGGTTCCCCATCTGCTTCCACATACAATTCAAGCTTCTTGCACTCATGTACAAATGTCTTCATGCTGCAGCTCCTCATCATGCCCTACACTCTTTCTTAAGCACTCAGGCATTCATATCTGTGCCCTTATCTTCCATTTCCAAATCCTGCCTTCGTGCTTTCTTTCACCAAATGCCTAGAAAAATCTCCCTAAATTGGTGCATCTTGCTTCCTCCCTTGCCATAGTTAAATCCCATCTAAAAGCCCATTTTTTGACGCTGCTTTCAGTTCCTAATCTACCTCTTCTTTTTTTATTTATGCATTTATTAAATTACATATCAAGAACAATCTTGAATAACGAAAATATATATGAAGCGAAGTATACATTCTCAAATCCGAAAGTTTCTCATTAACAAAGGACAAAAAAACAACACTTCATCAAATTAAGTCCAAAAATACTTGGAATCCAGAACCTCCACTACAACATCAATAAAGAAAAAAGGAAAAGAGGAAATAATTCAGCACCACACTATTTATTTATTTATTTATTTATTTATTTATTTAACAGTTTTTTAATACCGACATTAAAGTACACATCATATCGGTTTACATAATAACAAAAAGGTGGAAATTACAAATAACAGGGGGAGGGGATGTGGAGAACTAAGAGAAACTGGGGGTCGGGGGGACCCCAACAATTTAGAGCAGGAACGAAGCAAGAGGAACGGTAACACATGGTTAAATAAGGTTTAAGAGTACAAAATATATATCATATATCTTATATTATACCCCTTTATTATATACTTATTATATATCTTATATTATACCCCTTTATTATACACTTATTATATATCTTTATTATACACTAAAGGGGTATAATATAAGAGAGAGAGGATATACTCAGCCATTTAGGCAGACAATGGTGAACTTTACATTATCCGATGTCTTTGTTATGAGTTACCCTTTTATCACTCAAAAATTGTGTTAATTGTGATGGGAGATAGAAAAGATATGAAGCCTCTTTATACTTAATAAAACATTTGCAGGGGAATTTTAGAAGAAAATAGGCCCCTATTTGCAGGACCTTAGGTCTAAGGAGCAAACATTGCTTCCTTTTTTTCTGTGTTATCTTGCACACATCAGGGAGAATCCTAACCTGCAAATTCAGAAAAGATTCAAGACGATGCCTGAAAAAAAGCTTCAATACCCAATCTTTGTCAGGTTCCAATACAAAAGTCGTTATCAGCTTGGGCTGAATCTGATGTCTCCAGGAGTTCGGAGATATTTAGGACAGGTGTAACTGACTCCTCTCCAGGATCCTCTGCAGACTCTGAGGTAGCTCTCTTTACTGCCCCAACCCGTCCCTTTTATACAAGGGGTAAGTAAAACGCCCGTATCAATGGTGGAATAGTTTCCTCAGTCACTTTTAGAATTACCAATAAATATCCTTTAAACATACCCTTTGGGGATATGTATGACCACTTAGGAAAGATCACAAAATGAAGATTCCTTCCTTTAAGGGCATTCTCGATGTTCTCCAGCTTACTCATCAAAAATGTATTATCTTTGATAAGGGAATCCTGCAAAGACTTATTAGAACTCACAATAGTCTTAACCTCGCCAATCTGCTGAGAAGAAACTTTAGTAGCATTTTCCAGCATCTGTATGTGAATTTCATGGTCATTTGATTCAGCTGGTTAGATATTACATTCCCCAGTCCTTCAATAGCTTCCCACAGTGATTCTAAAGTTACCTGGTTAGGTTTGACAAGAGAAAGCCGTGAACTTGGCATTAAAGGAGTAGAAGAATCTCTGATTATCATCCCCAAATGCTCTCCCATGGCTGAGCTTCTGGCCAACTCATCGTGCACCACTGGCACGGCGTCCACACTCTCTCCTCCCGGGTAAGAACTCCCTGCCTGGTATCTCTGACCGCCCGAAATTTCGGCAGGCGATGCTACCAGATTCACTTCCGGGTTCCTGAGCGTGGCAGGGTTCGCAGGCGCCTCTCTCACCATCGGGGACAGCGATGTATCTGAGTCCGGCGAGGGAACCTGAACTTCCTCCACGGTTCCCAGTCAACATGACTCCTCTCCCGATGAAATACCCCCTCGAACTACGTGGGCATCCATTGGGCCGCACTACCTTCCTCTGTTCCCTCCCCCCCCCCCACCTTCCCTTCCCCTACCTTCCCCTGTTCCCTCCCCCCTACCTTTTTCTTTGTTTTTCTTTTATTTCCAAACTTACTTCCGCTCTGGGGCTGAAATAAGTTGCACGCGCTGGCCGAGCAGCCGTGCAGAGGCCTGTGGCCATGCCTCGCTCCACCCCCGGACCTTCCCGCCCCTTTTTGCAAGCCCCGGGACTTTCACACATCCCGGGGCTTTACGCCTTTTGAAAATAGGCCCGGCGCACGTATGACCGGATACGCACGTAAATCCTCCGAAAATCCGTCCCTTTTTGTTTAGTAGAGGTTTTAATTGGCTCAAAATCCAAAGCTTGTGAAAACCAGATCTAATTAGTTTGCTTATGTGGATTTTCATTGTTAAATTTTCATCAATTTGGACTCCTAGATCTCTCACTTGAGTTACAGGTGTTACTTTGAAATTTCTGAGATCTATCCCTGGGGGTATTGTTTTTTGTGGGTTGCTGCTCAACAAATTATTTCATTTTTTTGAGGGTTCATTGAGAGTTTCCATTGAGCTAATTTTTCTTTTATTTTAATCATATATTCAGAAATTAGAGATGTTGTATTTTCAAAAGATTTTGTTAGGGGGATATGGAATTGTAGATCATCCGCATAAAGGAAAAAGTTTAAACCAAATCAGTTAGTAATTTGTATATGGGCAGCATGTAGATATTAAATAATGTTACTGATAGAACGGATCTTTGTGGTACACCAGTTGTGCTTTGGAAGGTGTCGGACAAGTAATTGTTGAGTTTTACTTGGAATGATCTGTCTGCGAGGAAAGAGGTGAATCATTTTAGTACATTTCCATCAATTCCAATGTTTTTCAACTGTTGGAAAAGTAGGTTATGGCCAACAGTGTCGAAGGCAGCTGTTAGCTCATTCAGGACTAGGCAGTATGATTCGTTTGAGTCAAAACCTCATAATATAGGATCAGTTAAGGATTGAAGAAGAGTTTCAGCTGAGTGATTTTTCCGGAATCCAAATTGGTTAGGGTAAAGTGTCTTATTGTCTTCAAAATGATTTTCAAGTTGGGTAAGGACTGCTTTTGAGTATTTTCGCAATGAAGGTTAAGTTGGAGATTGGAAGCAGAACAAAACGGTAGTGATCGGTGTGACAAGGGATTCTTTATTGGTATATTGCCCGACTCTGGCCGAGTTTCGCCGATTACGTGACACAGATTTTTCAGAAATTAACTCCATATATCTTGTTATTTTAATTTGGAACTACTGTCTGCACATCATTCACTAAGGATTCACAATTTATATGTTGTAACATTGAAGTGTTACATAAGATGAGTAACCATTGGTACAGTAGCCCTTGAGGCAGCTCCTGCGAGAGAGAAACTCGGCCAGAGTCGGGCAATATACCAATAAAGAATCCCTTGACACACCAATCACTACCATTTGTTCTGCTTCCAGCATCATTGATCGGCTTCCGATTTGTAAGTTGGAGATTGGACAGTAGTTATTCCAATCATCAGGTCTTCCAGATTTGTTTTTTAAAATTGGTTTTATAATTGCTTGTTTTAGACTTTGGGGCATATAACTTTCTGCAAGGGCAAGGTTGACTAGTTTTGTGATTGTAAGGGTTATTGTCTGGCTTACTTGTTTTAGCAAGCGGTTCAAGGGGATGTGTAGCAGGTTTTAGTTTTGCAATAATTTTGCTTATCTCCATTTTCAATACTCTGTCAAATGTTGACCATTTATCTTGTGCCGATAGATCTTCTGAAGCTATCAGAGGATTGGAATAGATGATTTGTTGAATCAGCATTTTGATTTTTTCTGTTAGTGCTATTGCATAATCATTACATGAAGTTTTTGTAAAATTAAAGTTCGTTGTATGATGTGAAGAAGGGTCTTTAGACTCTTAACTGTCTCAAACAAGAGTTTTCAGTGGAAAATTACTCCATGTATCTGGTTTGTGTAATATTCTTTTTTTAATTTGTTTGTAAGAGTGCAGTAATGGGATAGGTGAGATTTGTATCTTCTTAGTGATCCATCTGTAGGGTATTTTCGCCAACTTTTTTCTAGTTTTCTTAGTACTTTTTTAGACTCAGTTTATCATTATACCATTTTTCTCAGATTTTCTTTTGTAATGGGCTATACTCGTCTACAATTTCTTTGATCATATTTTCCCATGAATCAAATGCATCATAGCAGTTGTTCAGGTTTAAATCATTAATTTTGATCTCTAATGCACTAGTTAGTATTTCAATTTTTATTTTCTTTCTGAATGTTATGGTGTTTTTCATATCAGAGTTTTTAGTTATTGTTTTTTTGTATCTTAGATCAGCTATGATTAGCTGGTGATCAGACCATGGGATTGTTTTGTGTTTAGTGCATATATTGAAGTAATTAGGATTTGCGAATATTAAATCAATTGTGTTGCCGCATTGTGAGTGGCTTCAGAGATGTGTTGAGTCCATCCTAAGCCCTCCATTGTATCAAGGAAGAAGTCACAAGAGGGAGATCTTGATGAAACATTAACGTGTAGATTAAAGTCTCCTAAGATTATAGTTGTTTCTGGAGAATGAAATTCGTTTGTGAAAAGTTCAATAATGGGTGAGCAATCTTTTTGAAGTAGGCCAGGTGTGGAATATGCCAAACCAATATTAATTTGTTTTGATTTTGAGATAGCTACGTCATATGGAGGGTAAATTTTGATTTTTTTTTAATGTTAATTTAAGTTCTTTTTTGCAGATTATTAGTAAGCCTCCATCTTTTCTTTTTTGTCTTGGTATATGGAAAAGATCATAGCTAGGATGAGATAATTGGTTTAAGAGAACATTGTCCTTGTCGTTTAGCCATGTTTCAGTTATGCAGAATATTGTAGGTTGTTGTTCATCAATAATATCTTTGATAAGTGGGATTTTTTTTTAATTGATTGAACATTCAATAGTAGTAAGGTGAACAGTATGCAAGTTTTGAGTTTTTTTAATTTGTGGACTTAGTCGTGTGTTATAGAAATGTATCAATCTTGTTAAGGTTTTTGTTTATGTTGTTCAAAAGGTCACCACTTTTTCTATTACCTGTTATTGGATCTAGTTTGATTTTTGGATCCATGTTAGACTGTGATGATTCGGAGATGATGGTGGGAGAAAACAGAGTGGACGAGATCAATTGGTTTTTAGTGATATGTTATGTTAAGGTGTCTTTATGTAGTGGTGTCCTTGGGTGGTGTGGCAGTTTAATTAGGTGGAGATTTCAGGAGAGAATTTGTGTTGACGTCAGTTAAATCAGATGGTGAATTCAGGTTGAGATTTCATGAGGTGGTGGCATCCCCCCCCCCAGTTCTCTAATCAGTTTCATTGTAAAGCCCCGTTGGCTACTTTTTGTTCCATGGAAACTGATGTGATGTTTTCTTAACGAATGTCGGTATACAAAAAACTTTAAATAAAATAAAATAAAATAAAATAAAAAATTGACTTTTCCTGGTTCATGGTTTCAAAATAATTTAGTTATATGGGAGGATTCGGCGGTGCCTCAACGGATTATGGACGTAATCGCAGACCATCATAGCAATGAGGACATGCCATTTTGCAAGAATGATCGCCATTACACAATCGGAGATGAAGCCATATCACATCGGGTTGAAGAATTATGATGGCACAGAGGAGTGGCTTGATCGGGGCTGAGGACACACACTTTGCAGTCCTTAAGAACATAAGAACATGCCATACTGGGTCAGACCAAGGGTCCATCAAGCCCAGCATCCTGTTTCCAACAGTGGCCAATCCAGGCCATAAGAACCTGGCAAGTACCCAAAAACGAAGTCTATTCCATGTTACCATTGCTAATGGCAGTGGCTATTCTCTAAGGGGCGGATTTTCAGAGCCCTGCTCGCCTAAATCCGCCCAAAACCGGGCGGATTTAGGCGAGCAGGGCCCTGCGAGCCGGTGAGCCTATTTTACATAGGCCTACCGGCGCGCGCAAAGCCCCGGGACTCGCGTAAGTCCCGGGGTTCTCCGAGGGGGGCGTGTCGGGGGGCGGGCCCGGTTGTCGCGGCGTTTCGGGGGCGTGTCGGCAGCGTTTTGGGGGCGGATACAGGGGCGTGGCTACGGCCCGGGGTGGTCCGGGGGCGTGGCCGCGCCCTCCGTACCTGCCCCCAGGTCGCGGCCCGGCGCGCAAGAGGCCCGCTGGCGTGTGGGGATTTACTTCTCCCTCCGGGAGGCGTAAATCCCTGGAGAAAGGTAAGGGGGGGGTGTAGACAGGGCCGGGCGGGTGGGTTAGATAGGGGAAGGGAGGGGAAGAGGAGGGGAGGGCGTTAGAGGATTCCCTCCAAGGCCGCTCCGATTTCGGAGCGGCCTTGGAGGGAACGGGGGTAGGCAGCGCGGCTCGGCGCGCGCCGGCTATACAGAATTCATAGCCTTGCACGCGCCGATCCAGGATTTTAGTGGATACGCGCAGCTCCGCGCGTATCTACTAAAATCCCGCGTACTTTTGTTGGCGCCTGGAGCGCCAACAAAAGTACGCCAACGCGCATTGTTTAAAAATCTACCCCTAAGTGAACTTAATAGCAGGTAATGGACTTCTCCTCCAAGAACTTATCCAATCCTTTTTTAAACACAGCTATACTAACTGCACTAACCACATCCTTTGGCAACAAATTCCAGAGTTTAATTGTGCGTTGAGTAAAAAAGAACTTTCTCCAATTAGTTTTAAATGTGCCCCATGCTAACTTCATGGAGTGCCCCCTAGTCTTTCTACTATCCGAACATATAGAAAGACATGGTTTAATGGAACAAAGTCAGCATGGCTTTACCCAGGGTAAGTCTTGCCTCACAAATCTGCTTCACTTTTTTGAAGGAGTTAATAAACATGTGGATAAAGGTGAACCGGTAGATATAGTATACTTGGATTTTCAGAAGGCGTTTGACAAAGTTCCTCATGAGAGGCTTCTAGGAAAAGTAAAAAGTCATGGGATAGGTGGCGATGTCCTTTCGTGGATTGCAAACTGGCTAAAAGACAGGAAACAGAGAGTAGGATTAAATGGGCAATTTTCTCAGTGGAAGGGAGTGGACAGTGGAGTGCCTCAGGGATCTGTATTGGGACCCTTACTGTTCAATATATTTATAAATGATCTGGAAAGAAATACGACGAGTGAGATAATCAAATTTGCAGATGACACAAAATTGTTCAGAGTAGTTAAATCACAAGCAGATTGTGATAAATTGCAGGAAGACCTTGTGAGACTGGAAAATTGGGCATCCAAATGGCAGATGAAATTTAATGTGGATAAGTGCAAGGTGATGCATATAGGGAAAAATAACCCATGCTATAATTACACAATGTTGGGTTCCATATTAGGTGCTACAACCCAAGAAAGAGATCTAGGTGTCATAGTGGATAACACATTGAAATCGTCGGTTCAGTGTGCTGCGGCAGTCAAAAAAGCAAACAGAATGTTGGGAATTATTAGAAAAGGAATGATGAATAAAACGGAAAATGTCATAATGCCTCTGTATCGCTCCATGGTGAGACCGCACCTTGAATACTGTGTACAATTCTGGTCGCCGCATCTCAAAAAAGATATAATTGCGATGGAGAAGGTACAGAGAAGGGCTACCAAAATGATAAGGGGAATGGAACAACTCCCCTATGAGGAAAGACTAAAGAGGTTAGGACTTTTCAGCTTGGAGAAGAGACGACTGAGGGGGGATATGATAGAGGTGTTTAAAATCATGAGAGGTCTAGAACGGGTAGATGTGAATCGGTTATTTACTCTTTCGGATAGTAGAAAGACTAGGGGACACTCCATGAAGTTAGCATGGGGCACATTTAAAACTAATCGGAGAAAGTTCTTTTTTACTCAACGCACAATTAAACTCTGGAATTTGTTGCCAGAGAATGTGGTTCGTGCAGTTAATATAGCTGTGTTTAGAAAAGGATTGGATAAGTTCTTGGAGGAGAAGTCCATTACCTGCTATTAAGTTCACTTAGAGAATAGCCACTGCCATTAGCAATGGTTACATGGAATAGACTTAGTTTTTGGGTACTTGCCAGGTTCTTATGGCCTGGATTGGCCTCTGTTGGAAACAGGATGCTGGGCTTGATGGACCCTTGGTCTGACCCAGTATGGCATTTTCTTATGTTCTTATGTTCTTAAGTAAATAACCAATTCACATCTACCCGTTCTAGACCTCTCATGATTTTAAACACCTCTATCATATCCCCCCTCAGTTGTCTCTTCTCTTATTCAATAAACGGATGTCTTAGCTACAGGTTTGGTCCACTAAGATGCTGTTTCTTTTTCTTTTTTTCTTTTATTAGTAAGTGGGTCTTATGAACAATGTCATATTATCTAAGGAACTGCAGAACTTACAGATCAGGGGGAATAAAACTGTAATTCTTCATGATTCTTTTTTTTACTTGTCTTACCTTTTCCCTTTCACTGTCTCTTCAGTCGTGAGTCATATTGATTTCTCTATAACCCAGGACAATTTTGAATGGATGGTGTCCGGGCAGACTTCTTTTGTGACACACTTCCCTTCCTTAGATAACATGGAAGGACTTCTTTTGGTACTGTGTTCTTGGGGGATTGGGTGGAATAGGGAGGGAAGAGGGGGTAGGATCCTGTATACTCGCTCTACGGAACATATTAGATATAAAGTGCAGGACCATGATTACAGCATTATGTATGTATGTATGTACATTATGTATGTATGTATGTATGTACATTATGTATGTATGTATGGCTGGAGAGCCTGAGCTGGGGGGCTCTTAGGCCAGTTCTTACTATTTATTGTTGTACATTTATGATGTGTAGTAAGATAAGGCTACGACTCCTCATACGGTGAGACTTGCTAGTCTAAATGTGAACGGCCTAGGTACCCCAATCAAACGAGCAAAAGTGCTGCAACATTTGTGCAGAAATAAAATAGCCATCGCCTGCAGCCAAGAAGCTCACTTAACAGCTGAAAGTAAAAAGCTTTGACGTGATTGGGTGGGGCAAGTTTATTTCTCTCCAACGCAAGGTAAAAAAGCAGGGGTGGCAATTCTTCTTCATAGATCTCTTAACTTTCAATTACAATCAGAGATTAATGACTCAGCTGGCAGATATGCCATAATTACTGGCAAGCTAAATGGTAAGGAAATCACCCTGGTCCCAATTCACCTTCACCTACATTCTTCCACCAGTAAACGGTCAAATATTAAAAAACAAGCAAGGTTGGCTCCTAATAACAGGAGATTTTAATACAGTCCTGGACCCCCGTTTAGATAGATCATCATTCAGGGGAGATAGTAGTGTTACAAATGCTCCCAAAGGTCTAGCCAAATTTTGTAAACATCTGCAACTTTTAGATTACTGGAGGAATGTACACCCTGAGGAGAAGGATTATACTCATGTCTCTAAAACCCACAAAACATTCTCTCGTATCGACTACATTCTTGGAGACAAATCATTATTCCCATATGTTAAAGATACATATATAGGGCATGCGTGCGTTTCTGACCACGCATTAATATGGGCAGACATACAATTAGGAACACCAGCTCAGCAGACCAAATGGTGGCGATTCCCTGCATTCCTGAAAAATAGCAAAGAATTCCAGAAATTCCTTCAAGATAAATGGTTACTTTATAACGACACGAATGGCCAACTAAATCAGACCTGGGTTTATTTTGGGAAGCAAGCAAGTAAATAATGCGAGGGGAAATCATCTCTTACATACACGCCAGAAATAAAAAACTGAACTCTAAAATTTTACACTTAGAAAATGAGTTACACCAAGCTAAACAGCATATGATTCACACTCAGACTACAACCACGACACATATATATCACACCATTTTGGGGGAATTACAGGGGTACTTACAACAAAGGGCCATGAAGAGCTGTCAGTTTGCAGAACATAATTTTTTTCGATTTGGGAACAAAACTGGAAAATTACTAGCTAATCTAATTAGAGCGCAACGAAACAGGACCCATATAGATAAATTAAAAACACCTCAAGGAACCTGGTCTATCTAAGAAACGGATATTAGGGAGACTCTACAGTCGTTCTATGCTCATTTATACTCAGAGGACCGTATAGGGGGAGGAGCAGAAGAGGACCAATTCTTTAAAAATCTAGCCCTCCCTAAACTAACACAACCACAATTAGAGTTGCTTAATCAATTGATTACCCTGTCGGAATTAAACCAAGTCATCAAGAATAGTAAAGTGGGCAAAGCCCCTGGACCCGATGGGTTCTCATATGATTACTTTAAAATATTACAACCCCAAATTTCAGAACCGTTATGTGATTTCTTTAAAGCTGGCTTGAACATAGGAGCTTTCCCGCCTGATTTTAATAAAGCGCACATTACAGTCCTGCCCAAGCCGGGAAAGGACTTGTCCCAAGCAGCGTCCTACCACCCAATATCACTACTAAATTATGATTTTAAGCTGCTGGCTAACGTGTTAGCCTCTAGAATTAGCACAGTACTTGCACATCTCATCTCGAATAACCAAGTCAGTTTTGTAAAAGGTAGATCAGCTAGCTCTCATATTGTAAGCCTTACCACAGCTATGGCCTATTGCTCATCTCATCAGATAGAATCAATGGCGGCCAGTTTTGATTCGAAAAAGGCCTTTGATAGGGGGGCATAGCCTTATCTATTCTCAGTTTTGAGCAGATACGGATTCACAGGCAATATATTGCAATATGTAAGGCTCCTCTATCAAAACCCAACATCTGGCTCTATCACTTCATTTTTTACACCAAAGCAGGGGGGAGGGGGTCAGACAGGGGTTGCCCCCTGTCACCACTTCTATACATACCATAATTAGACCCATTATTACGAGTAATCACTGAAGATGCTGCAATTAAAGGACTTGAAATAGACAACACCTTTAAAATTGTGGCATTTGCAGACGATCTGCTCATCTTTTTGACAGACCCAGTTGTATCTCTTCCTTATGTATTAGACCACCAAACTAAGTTTGGATCCTTCTCAGGGCTAAAAATTAACAGGGGAAAGTCGGAAGCTATGCCAGTGTTTGGAAAACTACTTACAGCTTGGGGACAAAAGTTTCCCCTCAGATGGGTGGGTGCACACATAAAATACCTGGGAGTGTTGGTCACTTCAGACATTACAAACATTTATCGCACAAATATACATCCCATGCTGAAAAATCTCAAAGAACATCTGTCGAGATGGTCCCATTTACCTCTTTCTTTCACTGGAGGGCTACACTTGTTCAAAATGAATGAATTGCCTAAGAACATAAGAACATGCCATACTGGGTTAGACCAAGGGTCCATCAAACCCAGCATCCTGTTTCCAACAGTGGCCAATCCAGGCCATAAGAACCTGGCAAGTACCCAAAAACTAAGTCTATTCCATGTTACTGTTGCGGTGGTTAATATCTAAGTCAACTTAATTAATAGCAGGTAATTGACTTCTCCTCCAAGAACTTATCCAATCCTTTTTTAAACACAGCTATACTAACTGCACTAATCACATCCTCTGGCAACAAATTCCAGAGTTTAATTGTGCGTTGAGTAAAAAAGAACTTTCTCCGATTAGTTTTAAATGTGCCACATGCTAACTTCATGGAGTGCCCCCTAGTCTTTCTACTATCCGAAAGAGTAAATAACCGATTCACATCTACCCGTTCTAGACCTCTCATGATTTTAAACATCTCTATCATATCCCCCCCTCAGCCAGTCTCTTCTCCAAGCTGAAAAGTCCTAACCTCTTTAGTCTTTCCTCATAGGGGAGCTGTTCCATTCCCCTTATCATTTTGGTAGCCCTTCTCTGTACCTTCTCCATCGCAATTATATCTTTTTTGAGATGCGGCGACCAGAATTGTACACAGTATTCAAGGTGCGGTCTCACCATGGAGCGATACAGAGGCATTATGACATTTTCCGTTTTATTCACCATTCCCTTTCTAATAATTCCCAACATTCTGTTTGCTTTTTTGACTGCCGCAGCACACTGAACCGACGATTTCAATGTGTTATCCACTATGACTCCTAGATCTCTTTCCTGGGTTGTAGCACCTAATATGGAACCCAACATTGTGTAATTATAGCATGGGTTATTTTTCCCTATATGCCTCACCTTGCACTTATCCACATTAAATTTCATCTGCCATTTGGATGCCCAATTTTCCATTCTCACAAGGTCTTCCTGCAATTTATCACAATCTGCTTGTGATTTAACTACTCTGAACAATTTTGTGTCATCTGCAAATTTGATTATCTCACTCGTCGTATTTCTTTCCAGATCATTTATAAATATATTGAAAAGTAAGGGTCCCAATTCAGATCAGCTGAGGCACTCCACTGTCCACTCCCTTCCACTGAGAAAATTGTCCATTTAATCCTACTCTCTGTTTCCTGTCTTTTAGCCAGTTTGCAATCCACAAAAGGAAATCGCCACCTATCCCATGACTTTTTACTTTTCCTAGAAGCCTCTCATGAGGAACTTTGTCAAAAGCCTTCTGAAAATCCAAGTATACTATGGTACTCAGATATGGAGAGAACACAGATTCCCTAATCCTTTACAAGTGAACATATATATAGGGAATCTAGACACTTTTTACCCAATTGTATTCAATATAGAGTAAGAAAATTTCTTCAATGACATGAACTTACATCATAAAATGTCATACTTTATCTTTTTTGTTCATAAATACATTATCAAACATACACTTTTAATCGACAGTACAATCTCAATACATACGTGTCCAAAATACAAAAACCTGAGTGAGAATTTTTCAATCAACACATCTCTATAACACAGATATACCAGAGAACATGGACGAATTATATCTATTCAGAAACAATATGCTAAAACACCCATATACACACATACTCCTTCATTCCTCATACACTCCCCCACCCAATATAAAATTGTAATGTACCAATTTTTTAGACGAGCCCAAAGGCCACACTCTACCTCATTAGTATGTAACTCATATTAACATAATTATAACTAATCCCACGCTGGTTCCTTCCCAATGCCCTGTTTTCAATCTTCCAGATGCCCTATTATCAATTTCCCACACTGGGTTCTGCCACTGTATCAACCAGGATCTTCTCAACCCTATTATCAATTTCCCACACTGTGTTCTGCCACTATATCAGCCAGGGTCTTCTCAATATGTTTGTGTCCACATAGGATCCCTTCAATGCGTCCCTACAAGTATCCTTGTTTTGACTCAGCTTCTTCAGGGGACGGCTTATGCCCAAACCAGACAAAAAACTAGCGCCTCCTTTCTCCCCAAGACCTCAGTCCAAAGACAAAATTGAAAAACAATTAAAAAACAATAACTCTCAAAAATGTCACAATACCCTTTTCCAGTCCACAACTCACTTCCTCCAGTATTCTCAAAAAAACAGCTTCTATTCACCAGCTTAACTTCAATTCAACCTATAATAAAAACATTAGATTAAAGTTCTTTGTTCATATATCACAGTTCAAAATTCTTATTTAGAATATCAATATACTCTAACCTTCCATGTTACTTCAACATTTTTCAAAGCAACTTCATATAATGACTCCACATCATCCGTTTCAATATCCAACTCACGTGTACCTATTCAAACACAAGGTCCACAAGATAACATCCACTACAAACACTTCCAAATAGCTCAAGTTGACACAAAATTCTAACAATCATTTATCCAGTCTTACCTTACATACAACTTCCACAATTTCAACTTTCGCTATACCGACAAATATCTCACTCCAACCAAGAACTGCTCAATACAGCAAACTTGAATTTTTCAACTCATGGTGTCAGTAACCTCATGGCGTCTAGCTGCCTGTTTTAAGATAGCATTCATCAACCACACCCAATAACTCCACCCCACGCATGACACGCACACAAACAACCAATGAAAACTAAGGGGTAGATTTTATAAAAGTACACCGGATTTTAATAGATACGCGCGCAAGGCTGCGCAAAATAGGCCTCGGAGGGAACTTTCCTTCCACACCCCCCCCCCTGCACCTTCCCCTCCCTTCCCCTAACTAACCCGCCCCCCGGCCCTAACTAATTCCCCCCCACCTTTATCGTGAAAGTTACGCTTGCCCAAGGCAGGCGTAACTTGCACGCGCCGGGCCGGCTGTCGGTGCGCCATGGTCCAGTCTGGGGGCTGGTCCGGAGGCCACGGCCTCGCCCCCAGAATGCCCCCGATGATGCACCAGCCGCGACACGCCCCCAGCACGCCCCCCAGGAAAGCCCCGGGACTTACGTGCATCCCGGGGCTTTGCGCGTGCCGGCGGCCTATGCAACATAGGCTCGGCACGTGCAGGGGGAGCTTGGGGCAGGTTTTCAGGGGTACGCGCATATCTTATGCGCATACCCATTTGAACATATGCCCCTAAGTCTTCTCCACTACCTCACGGCGTAACTCGAACAACCCATTCACAACATTACCTGCTATTAAGTTCACTTAGAGAATAGCCACTGCCATTAGCAATGGTTACATGGAATAGACTTAGTTTTTGGGTACTTGCCAGGTTCTTATGGCCTGGATTGGCCACTGTTGGAAACAGGATGCTGGGCTTGATGGACCCTTGGTCTGACCCAGTATGGAATTTTCTTATGTTCTTATGTTCTTATGACTCCAACGTAACCATTCACTACGTAACTCCCACGTACCCAATCACAACGTGACTCAAACGTACCCATTCAATGCGTAACTCTCTAGTTAACAGATTCAAGTCCATGTCTGCCTCTTGCTCTTGTGAACATTTCACCCCTTAGGCTTTTCAAGACCTCCCACAGTCATTGCTTCCTCACTTGGTATCTCAATGGGTTTTATTTTGTCTGGGATCCTGGGAAGACGCTCTCTGTCTGTGCACTGCTCCACCACACGTGAGAGGAGTCCTTCCTGGGGAAGGTAAGTACAGGTGCAGACAACATACTCCGATCTTCACCAGCACCTACAGAAATGCAGCTGCAAGTGAACATGGGCAACATGACGCAAAGCCAAAGTGCACAGGGATTTTTACTTTGAAATTGTTACAAATCCCACAGGCAAAAAGTAGGTGTGGTCTTTGTGTGATGCAGACATTACAAATTGTCCCTGCTGGGGGGCGGATCCAAGATGGCCGCTTGTGAGGTATGCTCGGATTTTGGGCTCCATTGAGAGGACTAAATTTAAGATTTCTGGCGGCAACTTACCTGCTATGGGAAGGAAACGTAAGCCGAAGGGGGAGCCATACCCTGCGGCCCCCCCAATAGTAACCGTTACTGGGCCAATGGATGCCCATATCATGCGAAGATATTCAGATACAGGACGACAACCGCTGGAGAGTGGGGGAGGAGAAGAGGTGCTCCGCTCTCTCCCTGTTCCTTATCTCCTTTAGTCCTGTTGAGGGATCCCCACCGATCAACCCAGCCGGAGACCAAAGTGTCGAGAGGCGGAGCTCAGCAGGGGTCGACGGGACTGCAACCATGACTGAGAGCTCAGTGGGAACATCAGAGCAAACTGGAGTTGGAGGCGAATTACGGCTGGAGGAGGCTGTTGGTGATGAAGGAACATTTCCAGAGAGAAGTTTATCAACTGGGGTAAGACCTGAAGTTTTTACCCTTGAGACAATTTGGGATTCTATAATAGAGATGAAACCTTCTATATTGTCTCAGTTACAGCCTATGAATGCCAAGATTAAGGAAATGGAAGATAAAATTAAAGTAATAGACAATGCTAATTCTGAGTTAGAATAGCAAACACAGACTAACAGAGTCCAAATCCTAGAAATGCATTCAAATTCAATCTGCTATTATAAAGGAAAGGAAGATGGTTTCAACGAATTAGAAAATCTGGAAAATGTGGCTAGATGCCGCAATTTAAGATTTATACATTTTCCACAACTTATGTTAAGTTCACCAAGAGAAATTTTTAAAAGATTTCTGCGGGAAATTTTGCATATAGAGGAAAATGCAATACCTCCAATCTTTAAGATATACGATCTTCCGAAACAAAAGAGATCTACTGCGCAAAATGAAGCAATTACACCTTTAACATCTGTTCCCGAGCAACCTTTGAACGTTTCAGAACTCCTGGAAACTTCAGATACAGAATTAGCTATTCCTGCTACTTTGATTGGGACTCTTGCCCTTGAACATGACAAAGAGTGGCTTCTGAGATTATGTTTAAGACATAGAAAAGATTCATTCTTGGGTTTCAATGTTAGAGCTTTCCCAGACGTTTCACGAGAGACCCAAAAGCTTAAGGCCACAAGTGCTAACAACTGGATGGATTTTCTTTCTCAAGTTTCCATGCAAATGAATGCTCAAACATGCAAATGATATTTATATTTTCTTTGATCCCCCCCCACCCCATTAAAACAATTCTTAGTGGGAAAGGTTCCTCCAGATACAAAGCTACCAGTACCGAACTAGCGGGTCCCTCATGATAAGTGATTCTCTCTCACTGCAGCCAGCGTCTTTCTTTTCCTGATTCATTGTATGTAAAGATCACCTTCAGTAGAGTAATCCTAACCCCCCAGGTTTAGAGGAATTTAAATCAGAGTATTCAAGCTTTAGTAGAGTGATGTGTTTATTTCCTTTATGATTATTCTTTATGACTACTTCTGCATTTCTCATTCAAGAGTGATCTTGCAAATTGTTTAAAATGCATAAAGAAAGAAAGTTGTCCCTGCCCCTATGCTTCCTGGTAGTCACTTAAGCCATGATTCAGTCGCTGAGGTAGAGAGAAAACAGCTTTCTTTCCCCTGAGAAACAGATGAAAATCCTGCTCAGGACCTGGGAAGTATTAATGTCCTCTGGGGCGGATGTGAAAGCAGGGTTACAGTACGGGCTGAGAAACGCTTGCCCCTCATCTTCCCTCTAACCCCTGGGTGAGGGGCTCTGCCTGTGCAACATTTCAGCAATCACCCACCCCACATCCATTTACTCCCTAAGCAGCCCGCCCTCAGCTACTGCCATTTATTGGCTGGGGGGTGGAGTTAACTGCAATTTTAAATAAAGAAACCCACTGCCCATCACTAAATACCCAACAGCAGATCACCTCAAAGTTACCTGCACACAGATTAAATACCCCACACCAGATCACATCAAAGTTACATGCACACAGATTAAATACCCCATACCAGATCACATCAAAGTTACATGCACACAGATTAAATACCCCACACCAGATCACATCAAAGTTACAAGCACACAGATTAAATACCCCATACCAGATCACATCAAAGTTACATGCACACAGATTAAATACCCCATGCCAGATCACCTCAAAGATACATGCACACAGATTAAATACCCCACACCAGATCACCTCAAAGATACATGCACACAGATTAAATACCCCACACCAGATCACCTCAAAGTTACATGCACACAGATTAAATACCCCATACCAGATCACATCAAAGTTACATGCACACAGATTAAATACCCCATGCCAGATCACCTCAAAGATACATGCACACAGATTAAATACCCCACACCAGATCACCTCAAAGATACATGCACACAGATTAAATACCCCACACCAGATCACCTCAAAGTTACATGCACACAGATTAAATACCCCACACCAGATCACCTCAAAGTTACAAGCACACAGATTAAATACCCCACACCAGATCACCTCAAAGTTACATGCACACAGATTAAATACCCCACGCCAGATCACCTCAAAGTTACATGCACACAGATTAAATACCCATACCAGATCACATCAAAGTTACAAGCACACAGATTAAATACCCCACGCCAGATCACCTCAAAGTTACATGCACACAGATTAAATACCCCACACCAGATCACATCAAAGTTACAAGCACACAGATTAAATACCCCACGCCAGATCACCTCAAAGTTACATGCACACAGATTAAATACCCACGCCAGATCACCTCAAAGATACATGCACACAGATTAAATACCCCACACCAGATCACCTCAAATTTACATGCACACAGATTAAATACATAGAAACATAGAAACATAGAAACATAGAAATGACGGCAGAAGAAGACCGAATGGCCCATCCAGTCTGCCCAGCAAGCCTCACACATTTTTTCTCTCATTCTTATCTGTTTCTCTTAGCTCTTTGTTCTATTCCCCTTCCACCCCCACCATTAATGTAGAGAGCAGTGATGGAGCTGCATCCAAGTGAAATATCTAGCTTGATTAGTTAGGGGTAGTAGGGGCAGTAACCGCCGCGATAAGCAAGCTACACCCATGCTTATTTGTTTTTACCCAGATTATGTTATACAGCCCTTATTGGTTGTTTATCTTCTCCCCTGCCGTTGAAGCCGGGAGCTATGCTGGATATGCGTGAAGTATCAGTTTTTTTTCTTCTCCCCTGCCGTTGAAGCAGAGAGCTATGCTGGATATGCATTGAAAGTGAAGTATCAGGCACATTTGGTTTGGGGTAGTAACCGCCGTAACAAGCCAGCTACTCCTCGCTTTGTGATTGCGAATCCTTTTTTTCTTCACGCCTGTCGTTGAAGCTATGCAGGATATGCGTGAAGCATCAGTTTTTTGTTTTTGTTTTTGGTTTTTTTTTTTCCCCTGCCGTTGAAGCAGAGAGCTATGCTGGAAATGGGTGATGTATCAGTCTTTCTCCCATGCCAATGAAGCAGAGAACCATGCTGGATATGCATGGAAAGTGAAGTATCAGGCACATTTGGTTTGGGGTAGTAATACCCCACGCCACATCACCTCAAAGTTACATGCACACAGATTAAATACCCCACACCAGATCACCTCAAAGATACATGCACACAGATTAAATACCCCACACCAGATCACCTCAAAGATACATGCACACAGATTAAATACCCCACGCCAGATCACCTCAAAGATACATGCACACAGATTAAATACCCCACACCAGATCACCTCAAAGTTCCATGCACACAGATTAAATACCCCACGCCACATCACCTCAAAGTTACATGCACACAGATTAAATACCCCACGCCACATCACCTCAAAGTTACATGCACACAGATTAAATACCCCATGCCAGAATACCTCAAAGATACATGCACACTGATTAAATACCCCACCCCAGATCACCTCAAAGATACATGCACACAGATTAAATACCCCACGCCAGATCACCTCAAAGTTACATGCACACAGATTAAATACCCCACACCACATCACCTCAAAGTTCCATGCACACAGATTAAATACCCCACGCCACATCACCTCAAAGTTACATGCACACTGATTAAATACCCCACGCCACATCACCTCAAAGTTACATGCACACAGATTAAATACCCCACGCCAGATCACCTCAAAGTTACATGCACACAGATTAAATACCCCATGCCAGATCACCTCAAAGATACATGCACACTGATTAAATACCCCACACCAGATCACCTCAAAGATACATGCACACAGATTAAATACCCCACGCCAGATCACCTCAAAGTTACATGCACACAGATTAAATACCCCACGCCAGATCACCTCAAAGATACATGCACACAGATTAAATACCCCACGCCAGATCACCTCAAAGATACATGCACACAGATTAAATACCCCACGCCAGATCACCTCAAAGATACATGCACACAGATTAAATACCCCACGCCAGATCACCTCAAAGTTACATGCACACAGATTAAATACCCCACGCCAGATCACCTCAAAGATACATGCACACAGATTAAATACCTCATGCCAGATCACCTCAAAGTTACATGCACACAGTTTAAATACCCCATGCCAGATCTCCTCAAAGTTACATTCACGGAGTTTAAATACCCCATGCCAGATCACCTCAAGGATACATGCACACAGATTAAATACCCCATGCCAGTTCACCTCAAAGATACATGCACATAGATTAAATACCCCAAGCCAGATCACCTCAAAGATACATGCACACAGATCAAATACCCCACACCAGATCACCTCAAAGATACATGCACACTGATTAAATACCCCACACCAGATCACCTCAAAGTTACATGCACACTGATTAAATACCCCACACCAGATCACCTCAAAGATACATGCACACTGATTAAATACCCCATGCCAGATCACCTCAAAGATACATGCACACTGATTAAATACCCCACACCAGATCACCTCAAAGTTACATGCACACAGATTAAATACCCCATGCCAGATCACCTTAAAGATACATGCACATAGATTAAATACCCCACTCCAGATCACCTCAAAGATACATGCACACAGATTAAATACCCCACACCAGATCACCTCAAAGATACATGCACACTGATTAAATACCCCACACCAGATCACCTCAAAGATACATGCACACCGATTAAATACCCCACACCAGATCACCTCAAAGATACATGCACATAGATTAAATACCCCACTCCAGATCACCTCAAAGTTACATGCACACTGATTAAATACCCCACACCAGATCACCTCAAAGTTACATGCACACAGATTAAATACCCCACACCAGATCACCTCAAAGATACATGCACACAGATTAAATACCCCACACCAGATCACCTCAAAGATACATGCATACTGATTATGTTTGAACATTTTATTAAAGTTTTGCAAAAATAGTATTACAACACTGAGTAGAGTGTGTTCCTTAACCCCACTCAGAGCTAAACAGCAACAAAAAACTTTCAGCTGTTCCTCCCCCGCCTGCCCCCATCCCCCCACCAAAACAAAAAAAAAAAACAGAGGTGTGAGTGACATGCTATCAGAGCAGTTTAAGCCTGCTGGATTGAACATGCAAGAGAAACTACGCGGTTAATCGTTCACTACCCGACTACGTGCATGATGTGGAAGAGACTGAATGTAGGCTTGCCAAACCTCAAGAAATCACCGCCGTCTGCTTGGTGACATCTGGGATGCTAGACCCTCCATGGTCATCATGACATGTAGACAATTCCTTAAGGCCCAGAAGGATGGATTATCCGAAGAACGCCAGACCAATAAGATAATCTTCTTACCTACAAGACACGCTTTGCGTAATAACATGCGTGAGCCAGGATCTCGAATCCGAATCGGGGATATACACCCGAATAATAACCAGTAAGGAGTAACAGGGAAAGCTGTGTCCAATATATCAGCCATATAATCCGCTACGCGGTGCCAAAATCGCTGTATGGGAGGGCAAGCCCAGAATGCATGGGATAAGGTACCCAGAGCATGGCCACAGCGGGAGCAGCCAGCTGATGTGGCTATAGTATAATGAAAAGCTACTTGTGGTGACACATATGCCCGACTCAGGAATTTAAATTGCATTTCTCTATAATACAAATTGGTCGAGATCCTGGCTACATGCCGAAAACATGTTCTCAATATAGAGTGAGTAACAACAAAGTCGCCATCTCTGTTCCAACGTGATTCTAAAGTGCTACAAATATCGACCTCCAAACGCTTCTGTATATGCTTGTAATAAGCTTACAAAGATGGGGCTATTGTTTTCTCAAAATGGAATACCTGATCTAGGGCTTGGAACACTGTGGGATCCCTATATACACCTGGTATAGCCCGTATGTAGTGTCCAATTTGTAGATATGGGAACGTGGGTGACCCCCAAACCATATAGCTCTCGGAACTCCCGGAAGCAGAGAAGCACCCCCTCCTTGGTCAACAAGGGCCCCAGTCTAAAGACCCCCCAGGACACCCAAATCACAAAGCTAGAGGTCTGATACCCTGGTGTGAACTCAGCATTCCTCGCCACCGGTAAGAAATAAGCACATAGAGATGGTATCTTTAGCAGCTTGGCCAATCGCCTCCACATCAGCCTGAGTGGGCGTACTAGAGCTGTGTGTATGAGAAAAGATGGGAGATTGGCAGTGTTGGACGGTACCACATATGCAGGGCCCAAGTTGAGCCATTAAAGCATTGTCAGCATATAATGGGGTGTACACAGGGGTTTCCGTCAGCCAATCTCGAATAATCATTAAATTACACGCCAAATTATAAGCACCCAAGTCTGGTACCCCCAGTCCACCCCTTCCCCAGCGCACCCTCAGCCAACTAAATGGGACTCGGGACTTACCCCGCCTCCAAAGAAACCTCCGTAAAGCACCATCTAATTTTTGGAGATCTGCCTGCTGTAATAATACTGGTAGGTTTTGAAGTAGGTATAGCCATTTAGGCAGGATAACCATTTTAAATAAATTGACTCGGCCATAAAAAGAAAGAGACAGGTTGCTCCAGGTAGCCAAACTATCAACCGTGGTCTGTAGCTGCCAAGGAACATTGGTCTGGTATATATGGGCTGCATCCACCGGGAAACGCACCCCTAAATAACATAGATGGTCAGCAGCCCATCTTAGTGGGAAGGTGTCTGGCCAGCTAAGCGGCAGGGAAGTAGGGTAAGCTAATGCAGAAGATTTAGACTCATTTAATTTCAGCCCTGAAAAAAACCCAAATTCCCAAATTAAACGCATCAGTGGGGGCAAAGACGTCTGGGGGTCTGTCACAAAAACTAACAGATCATCCGCAAAGGCCACTCCTTTAAACAGTCGTGCGCCAAACCGAACTCCTCGGATCTCGCGACGGCCGTCAATAACTAATAAAAGATAGGGATGTGAATCGTGTCCTCGATCGTCTTAACGATCGATTTCGGCTGGGAGGGGGAGGGAATCGTATTGTTGCCGTTTGGGGGGGTAAAATATCGTGAAAAATCGTTAAAAATCGTTAAAAATCGTTAAAAATCGAAAAATCGAAAAATCGAAAAACCGGCACATTAAAACCCCCTAAAACCCACCCCCGACCCTTTAAATTAAATCCCCCACCCTCCCGAACCCCCCCCCAAATAACTTAAATAACCTGCGGGTCGTTAAAAATCGAAAAATCGAAAAACCGGCACATTAAAACCCCCTAAAACCCACCCCCGACCCTTTAAATTAAATCCCCCACCCTCCCGAACCCCCCCCCAAATAACTTAAATAACCTGCGGGTCCAGCGGCGGTCCGGAACGGCAGCGGTCCAGAACGGGCTCCTGCTCCTGAATCTTGTCGTCTTCAGCCGGCGCCATTTTCCAAAATGGCGCCGAAAAATGGCGGCGGCCATAGACGAAAAAGATTGGACGGCAGGAGGTCCTTCCGGACCCCCGCTGGACTTTTGGCAAGTCTCGTGGGGGTCAGGAGGCCCCCCACAAGCTGGCCAAAAGTTCCTGGAGGTCCAGCGGGGGTCAGGGAGCGATTTCCCGCCGCGAATCGTTTTCGTACGGAAAATGGCGCCGGCAGGAGATCGACTGCAGGAGGTCGTTCAGCGAGGCGCCGGAACCCTCGCTGAACGACCTCCTGCAGTCGATCTCCTGCCGGCGCCATTTTCCGTACGAAAACGATTCGCGGCGGGAAATCGCTCCCTGACCCCCGCTGGACCTCCAGGAACTTTTGGCCAGCTTGTGGGGGGCCTCCTGACCCCCACGAGACTTGCCAAAAGTCCAGCGGGGGTCCGGAAGGACCTCCTGCCGTCCAATCTTTTTCGTCTATGGCCGCCGCCATTTTTCGGCGCCATTTTGGAAAATGGCGCCGGCTGAAGACGACAAGATTCAGGAGCAGGAGCCCGTTCCGGACCGCTGCCGTTCCGGACCGCCGCTGGACCCGCAGGTTATTTAAGTTATTGGGGGGGGGTTCGGGAGGGTGGGGGATTTAATTTAAAGGGTCGGGGGTGGGTTTTAGGGGGTTTTAGTGTGCCGGCTCACGATTCTAATGATTTATAACGATAAATCGTTAGAATCTGTATTGTATTGTGTTCCATAACGGTTTAAGACGATATTAAAATTATCGGACGATAATTTTAATCGTCCTAAAACGATTCACATCCCTAATAAAAGAGGTTCTAGTTGTAAAATAAACAATAAGGGTGACATTGGACAGCTCTGCCGAGTGCCCCTCTCAATCCCAAAAGGCTCCGACCTTGCACCATTTGCAAGTATAACCGCTTGAGGGTCGGAATATAGTTACTGCACCGCCTGTAGAAAGAAACCATTAAACCCCATTTTGTCCAGTATATTAAATAAATAGCACCACTCCACTCTATTAAAGGCCTTCTCGGCATCAAAGCTAATTACCAGATATGGGGTATCTAATTGTCGGCAAATTGTCATAGCAGTCAATACACGGCGTATATTGGCTAGCGCGTATTGCTGCCGGACAAAGCCAACCTGATGATCCCCAATCAGAGAAGGTAAGAGTGGAGCCAACCAATCTGCTAATATTTTAGCCAATATTTTGTGATCGAGATTTAACAAGGAGATCGGATGATATGATTCAGGTGAGAGAGGGTCCCTACCCACTCTAGGTATAAGGGTAATGAAAACTAAATTATCATGCTCTGGGAAAGATCCATGAGTTATTAACTCCGAGAATCCCGCAGCCAGAGGTGCCAATATCCGATCAACCAGAAGCTTAAAAAAATCTGCCGTATATCCGTCCGGGCCTGGGGCTTTAATGTTTTTAAGCAAACGAATCACCAAATTTACCTCCTGCTCCGTTATGGGCTGGTTAAGCCTCTCTTGTTGCGCCCCTGTCAGACACGGAAGGGACACCTGAGAGCAAAAACGTTCACTACCCTCCTCACTCTCGCCTTCCGAAGCATATAATTTAGAATAGAAATCCCTGAAGCTGTTTAAAATAGAGGGGGTATCCCAGACCACCCTAGCGGTCAAGGTCCGCAGCGCCGGGATATATCGGTTTGACCTAGCTGATCTAATCAAATTTGCCATCATCCGACCTGTCTTGTTACTATATTGATAGAGATGGAACTGGTAATATAGAAAACCTTTTTTTGCTCGTTGGTGTAACAGGGAGTTAAGTGCTGCCTGCAATGACCGATAGACACCTCGCGTTTCTTCATTCTCAACCGCCGTCAAGCGCACTCTAGCCTTATTCAGTTGTACATTCAACACTATTATACGTTTATCTAGACACTTTCTATGGTGTGAAATATAGGAAATGATGTCCCCTCGTAAAGCTGCTTTTGCAGTATACCAAAACAAAGCAGGTTGGGAAACATGCTCTTTGTTCAGAGTCGCGTAATCTTCCCACTTAGTACGCAGATAGTCGCGAAATTTCGTGTCCGAGGCTAAAAAGTATGGGTATCGCCACTGCTTCACCAAAGACTAACTACTGGAAAATTGAACATCAACCCAAACAGGAGCGTGATCGGATATTACAATATTATCTATTCCCGCGTCTTGGACAAGAGAAAGCGCGCGACAACTGATGAGAAAGTAGTCCAGCCATGAGAACGAGGCATGCGCACGAGAAATATGAATAAAGTCACGCTCTAGGGGATGTAAAATGTGCCATGCATCCAACAAATGTAACGTGGTTTCCAACATTTGCGGGCCCTGTCCCATACCACGTTCACAACTACGTGACTGAGAGGCATCCCGTATCGTATTGAAGTTACCGCTCAACATCAGAGTATTGTTGATATACGGGAGCAAATGAGAATACAGACGTCTGAAAAAGCAAGGGTGGTATATATTAGGGGCATTTACATTACAGAGCACGACAGTGTGGCCATAGAGCTTCGTAACCAAAATGAGAAAGCGGCCCTGTGGGTCCGCAATCTCCTTAGTAATTACAATGGGTAGTCGCTTATGTAGCAGGATAGCAACCCCTGCTGATTTCGTAGAGCCGGAAGCAAACCGTACCTCCCCTTCCCAGTCTTGACATAGTTTGGCATGTTCCACTTCGGAGAGATGTGTCTCCTGTAAATAAGCTACCTGGGTCGACTTTTTTTTCAACAGGGAAAGTATTTTAGAACGCTTGATCAGCGAGTGTATCCCGCAGACATTCCAAGATACAAACCATGTGGGATTACTCAGGGTCAACCAGGTGAAAAAGTGTGAGTGCTTGGGTGTCCAATAATTCCCGAGAGGAGCCCTCCCAGCTAAGGCCTGGCATGCGTCTCCTCCAAACAGGCTGGAGAAAGGGATAAAGAGAATCCAACCTGACATGACAACTCACTCCCTGCAGCCTACAATCCTCCCATCCCCCCCCCCACAGTACCAACCCCATGTCCCCCATCCTCCCCCTTCCCTCCCACCCACCCTCCCCCCTATCCTCCCCTGCCCACCCCCCCAAGTCAACCAGACTCTTCTCCCCATGAACCCTCCTCTTCCAGTCCCAGAGTCCTTCCAGAAAGGAAGGAAGAAGTCACGCTTATATAGGGATGTGAATCGTGTCCTCGATCGTCTTAACGATCGATTTCGGCTGGGAGGGGGAGGGAATCGTATTGTTGCCGTTTGGGGGGGTAAAATATCGTGAAAAATCGTGAAAAATCGAAAAATCGAAAAATCGAAAAACCGGCACATTAAAACCCCCTAAAACCCACCCCCGACCCTTTAAATTAAATCCCCCACCCTCCCGAACCCCCCCCCAAATAACTTAAATAACCTGCGGGTCCAGCGGCGGTCCGGAACGGCAGCGGTCCGGAACGGGCTCCTGCTCTGAATCTTGTCGTCTTCAGCCGGCGCCATTTTCCAAAATGGCGCCAAAAAATGGCGGCGGCCATAGACGAAAAAGATTGGACGGCAGGAGGTCCTTCCGGACCCCCGCTGGACTTTTGGCAAGTCTCGTGGGGGTCAGGAGGCCCCCCACAAGCTGGCCAAAAGTTCCTGGAGGTCCAGCGGGGGTCAGGGAGCGATTTCCCGCCGCGAATCGTTTTCGTACGGAAAATGGCGCCGGCAGGAGATCGACTGCAGGAGGTCGTTCAGCGAGGCGCCGGAACCCTCGCTGAACGACCTCCTGCAGTCGATCTCCTGCCGGCGCCATTTTCCGTACGAAAACGATTCGCGGCGGGAAATCGCTCCCTGACCCCCGCTGGACCTCCAGGAACTTTTGGCCAGCTTGTGGGGGCCTCCTGACCCCCACGAGACTTGCCAAAAGTCCAGCGGGGGTCCGGAAGGACCTCCTGCCGTCCAATCTTTTTCGTCTATGGCCGCCGCCATTTTTCGGCGCCATTTTGGAAAATGGCGCCGGCTGAAGACGACAAGATTCAGAGCAGGAGCCCGTTCCGGACCGCTGCCGTTCCGGACCGCCGCTGGACCCGCAGGTTATTTAAGTTATTTGGGGGGGGTTCGGGAGGGTGGGGGATTTAATTTAAAGGGTCGGGGGTGGGTTTTAGGGGGTTTTAGTGTGCCGGCTCACGATTCTAACGATTTATAACGATAAATCGTTAGAATCTGTATTGTATTGTGTTCCATAACGGTTTAAGACGATATTAAAATTATCGGACGATAATTTTAATCGTCCTAAAACGATTCACATCCCTACTTATATATGTGTTCCTGACCAAGCCTTAATGTCCCCGGGGAACCTATGAAATTGCCAATTACAAGTTGTGTATCAAGGGACTGAGCAGCTGATAAAAAACCTTTAGAAGATACAAAGGGAGAATTCCACCCCCTTTAGGCAGGTAATTGTACATAGTCACTCCAAATAATAAACACAAAAACTTCCCTGCCCGTTGTCTGTAATCACTAGAGCTATCTCAGTCCAGGTATAAAAAAAAAAAAACTACCTTCTTCTTAGTCAAAAGAGAGAAAAGGACATTTTGAGATCTATGTGAGATAGGCATACAAAGTTGAAAACAATGTTTGGCTACTTGGCCATGTTAACTCGCGACCTGTCAGAGGCTGTGGCAGTCATGGTGGGTAAAAAAAAAAAAGAAAAAACTCGCCACGGCTTAGACATTCCAGGGTGTCCTCCAAAGTCTGCCACTGTGTACTCTGCAGGCCCCCACAACATGCGGAGGATACATATAACACAAAAAAACCAACAATGCAAAAAAAACCTTCCAACATATGCAGTGGCCAATGAGACTAAACATGTCTCCCAACAAGAAGGGGATTACCCCAAAGAAACCAGCCAGCCAGATCCATTTCACTCGAGTCAGTAGTAGAAGTAGAGGGATGAATGGATAATAACAAATCCCCTTTCGGCTTCGCGTGCAGGGTAGACACAGGGCCTGTCTCACAAATCTTTGTCGCAATAAGAAAACAGCCGGCTATTGTTCATCCAGCAGGGATAGGGTGCTGAGCTGATGTAGTGTTACCCGTCAGTGCAGCGATCATTCATTCAGGCAGCCAAAGAATCCACAAAAGCCTTAGCTAAGTCCGCCGAGTCAAAGTGGTGAACCTTGTCCGCGTGCCAGATCCTTAAACCCACTGGATACATGAGAGCAAATTTTATGCCACGATTATGCAGCGTAGAGCAAATCGGAGAAAAGCCCCGCCGCGCTTCAGACACCGATGCAGAGAAGTCTTGAAAAATTCTTATGGAGTGTGACTGGTAGCACAGCTCATGTTTTGCCCGTCAAGCTCGCCATATCTCTCCCTTGTGGGCTGAATTGAGAATTTTAGCTATGACCAACCTCGGCCGCCCTGACTGCAATTTCCTCGCCCCTAGCCTGTGCGTGCGCTCCACAACCAGGGAGCGCACCTCCGGGAGCCATGCTTCCAGTAAAGAGCACAGGGAGCGATCTTCAATGGTTTCAGGAAACCCCAAAAACCGCAGGTTGTCCCGGCGAGTCCGGTTTTCGAGTTCGTCAATCCTTACTTGCAGGGCCCGGAGCATACTATCTTGAGCGGCCATTTTTGAGGTAGCATCCACCGCGGCGTCTTCTAGCTCTGACATCCTCGTCTCTGCAGTCTCAAGACGCAGCGGCAGAGCCGCTACAGAATCCCGGACCTCCCCCAGCTGCGATGTTAATACCAACCATTTTTCTTCTAAACCCTCCCGGCTTCCGTCTTTAATGTCCGCGAGAGTGAGAGGAAAGAGAGGGGGGGGGGGGGGCGAGAGACTCACATTCAGCTGCAGTCGCCATCTTAGATTCCACTTCCCGCTATTTCTCTTTGTCTTTTTTGCTAGTTTTAGTGGTCATCAGGTGTGGCGTTTTGCTCTGTACTCTAGCCGCGGACATAAGCTTTGTCCCCAATTCACAGCTATCCGTGCAGAAAAATAGGTTACGCGGTAGACGACTCGCGATTGTGAAGGCTGGTCTGGAGCTAAGGAGAATCGCATCCTCTCCGCTACCACATCACGTAACCTCTCCATGCACACAGATTAAATACCCCACGCCAGATCACCTCAGACTTACATGCACACAGATTAAATACCTCACACCAGATCACCTCAAAGATACATGCACACAGATTAAATACCCCACACCAGATCACCTCAAAGTTACATGCACACAGATTAAATACCCCACGCCAGATCACCTCAGAGTTACATGCACACAGATTAAATACCCCACACCAGATCACCTCAAAGTTACATGCACACAGATTAAATACCCCACGCCAGATCACCTCAGAGTTACATGCACACAGATTAAATACCTCACACCAGATCACCTCAAAGATACATGCACACAGATTAAATACCCCACGCCAGATCACCTCAGAGTTACATGCACACAGATTAAATACCTCACACCAGATCACCTCAAAGATACATGCACACAGATTAAATACCCCACGCCAGATCACCTCAAAGATACATGCACAAATATTAAATACCCCACGCCAGATCACCTCAAAGTTACATGCACACAGATTAAATACCCCATGCCAGATCCCCTCAAAGATACATGCACACTGAATAAATATCCCACACCAGATCACCTCAAAGACACATGCACACAGATTAAATACCCCACGCCAGATCACCTCAAAGTTACATGCACACAGTTAAAATACCCCACACCAGGTCACTTAATGATACATTCACACAGTTTAAATACCCCACGCCAGATCACCTCAAAGATACATGCACAAATATTAAATACCCCACGCCAGATCACCTCAAAGTTACACGCACACAGATTAAGTACAACACACCAGATCACTTCAAAGTTACATGCACACAGTTTAAAAACCCCACACCAGATCACCTCAAAGATACATGCACACCGATTAAATAACCCATGCCAGATCACCTCAAAGTTACATGCAAACAGTTTAAATACCCCACTCCAGATCACCTCAAAATTATCTGCACACAATTTAAATTCTCCATTGCCAGATTACTCCAAGTTACGTGCACACAGTTTAAATACCCCATGCCAGATCTCCTCAAAGTTACATTCACGGAGTTTAAATACCCCATGCCAGATCACCTCAAGGATACATGCACACAGATTAAATACCCCACGCCAGATCACCTCAAAGATACATGCACATAGATTAAATACCGCAAGCCAGATCACCTCAATGTTACATGCACACAGATCAAATACCCCACACCAGATCACCTCAAAGATACATGCACACTGATTAGATACCCCACGCCAGATCACCTCAAAGTTACATGCACACTGATTAAATACCCCACGCCAGATCACCTCAAAGTTACATGCACACAGATTAAATACAACACACCAGATCACTTCAAAGTTACATGCACACAGATTACAAACCCCACACCAGATCACCTCAAAGATACATGCACACAGATTAAATACCCACACCAGATCACCTCAAAAATACATGCACACAGATTAAATACCCCACGCCAGATCACCTCAAAGATACATGGACACAGATTAAACACTCCATGCCTGATCACCTTAAAGTTACATGCACACAGATTAAATATAACACACTAGATCACTTCAAAGTTACATGTACCCAGTTTAAAAACCCCACACCAGATCACCTAAAGATACATGCACACTGATTAGATACCCCACACCAGATCACCTCAAAGTTACATGCACACAGATTAAATACCCCACGCCAGGTCACCTCAAAGATGCATGCACACAGATTAAATATCCCACGCCTGATCACCTCAAAGTTACATGCACACAGATTAAATACCCCACACCAGATCACCTCAAAGATACATGCACACTGATTAGATACCCCACGCCAGATCACCTCAAAGTTACATGCACACAGATTAAATACCCCATGCCAGGTCACCTCAAAGATGCATACACACGGATTAAATACCCCACGCCTGATCACCTCAAAGTTACATGCACACAGATTAAGTACAACACACCAGATCACTTCAAAGTTACATGCACACAGTTAAAAAACCCCACACCAGATCACCTCAAAGTTACATGCACAGAGTTTAAATACCCCACACCGGATCACCTCAAAGATACAGGCACATAGATTAAATATACCACGCCAGATCACCTCAAAGTTACATGCACACAGATTAAATACCTCACACCAGATCACCTCAAAGATACATGCACACAGATTAAATACCCACACCAGATCACCTCAAAAATACATGCACACAGATTAAATACCCCACGCCAGATCACCTCAAAGATACATGCACACAGATTAAATACCCCACACCAGATCACTTCAAAGTTACATGCACACAGATTAAACACTCCATGCCTGATCACCTTAAAGTTACATGCACACAGATTAAATATAACACACTAGATCACTTCAAAGTTACATGTACCCAGTTTAAAAACCCCACACCAGATCACCTAAAGATACATGCACACTGATTAGATACCCCACACCAGATCACCTCAAAGTTACATGCACACAGATTAAATACCCCACGCCAGGTCACCTCAAAGATGCATGCACACAGATTAAATATCCCACGCCTGATCACCTCAAAGTTACATGCACACAGATTAAATACCCCACACCAGATCACCTCAAAGATACATGCACACTGATTAGATACCCCACGCCAGATCACCTCAAAGTTACATGCACACAGATTAAATACCCCATGCCAGGTCACCTCAAAGATGCATACACACGGATTAAATACCCCACGCCTGATCACCTCAAAGTTACATGCACACAGATTAAGTACAACACACCAGATCACTTCAAAGTTACATGCACACAGTTAAAAAACCCCACACCAGATCACCTCAAAGTTACATGCACAGAGTTTAAATACCCCACACCGGATCACCTCAAAGATACAGGCACACAGATTAAATACCCAATGCCAGATCACCTCAAAGTTACATGCACAGACTTTAAATACCCCACAGCAGATCACTCAAAGATGCATGCACACAGATTAAATACTCCATGCCAGATCACCTCAAAGATACATGCACACAGTTTAAATACCCCACTCCAGATCACCTCAAAGATACATGCACACAGATTAAATACCCCATGCTAGATCACTTCAGAGGTACATGCACGCAGTTTAAATGCACCACACCAGATTATCTCAAAGTTATCTGCATACAGTTTAAATACCCCACACTAGATCACTTCAATGTCACATGCACACAGTTTAAATACCCCAAGCTAGATCAATTCAAAGTCATATGCACACAGTTTAAATACCCCATGATAGATCACTTCAGAGTTACATGCACACAGTTTAAATACCCCATGCTAGCTCACTTCAAAATCATATGCACAGAGTTTAAATACCCATGCCACATCACCTCAAACTTACATGCACCACTTTAAATATCCCATGCCAGATCACTTCAAAGTCACTTGCACACAAATTAAATACCCCATGCTAGATTACCTCAAAATTATTTGCACACAATTTTAATTCTCCACACCTCATCACCCCAAGTCACATGCACGTAGTTTACATACCCTATCCCAGATAATGTCAAAGTTATATGCACTAAGTTTAAATACCCAATATCAGACCACCTCAAAGTTATCTGCACACAATTAAAATACCCCATGTCATATCACCTCAAAGTTACATGCACAGATTTTAAATACCCCATGCCAGTTTACCTTAAAATTACCTGCACACAGTTCAAATACCCCATACCAGATCATCTTAAAACTACATGCACACAGTTTAAATATCCCATGCCAGATCACCTCAAAGTTACTTTCACACTGTTCAAATACCCTTACCAGATCACCTGAAAGCTACATGCACACATTTTAAATATCCCACGCCAGATCAACTCAAAGTGACATGCACACAGTTCAAATACCCCATGCCAGATCACCTCAAAATTATCTGCACACAATTTAAATTCTCTATTGCCAGATTACTCCAAGTTACGTGCACACAGTTTAAATACCCCATGGCAGATCTCCTCAAAGTTACATGCACCCAGTTTAAATACCCCATGCTAGATCACTTCAGAGTTTCATGTACACAGTTTAAATACCCCATACTAGATCACTTCAAAATTACATGCACACAGTTTAAATACCCCATGCCAGATCACTTCAGAGTTACATGTACGCAGTTTAAAAGCACCACACCAGATTATCTCAAAGTTATCTGCATACAGTTTAAATACCCCACACTAGATCACTTCAAAGTCACATACACACAATTTAAATACCCCATACTAGATCACTTCAAAGTCACATGCACAGAGTTTAAATACCCATGCCAGATCACCTCAAACTTACATGCACCACTTTAAATATCCCATGCCAGATCACTTCAAAGTCACATGCACACATATTAAATACCCCATGCCAGATTACCTCAAAATTATTTGCACACAATTTTAATACTTCACGCCACATCACTCCAAGTCACATGCACATAGTTTACATACCCTACCCCAGATCACGTCAAGGTTATATGCACAACGTTTAAGTACCCAATATCAGACCACCTCAAAGTTATCTGCACACAATTTAAATACCCCATGCCAGATCAACTCAAAGTGACATGCACAGATTTTAAATACCCCACACTAGATCTCAAATTTATATGTACACAGTTTAAATACTTCAAACCAGATCACCCCCAAGTTACATGCACAACCTTTAAATACCCCACACCAGATCACCTCAAAGTTAACTGCACACAGTTCAAGTACCCCATTCCAGATCACCTCAAAGTTAACTGCACACAGTTCAAATACCCCATTCCAGATCACCTCAAAGTTAACTGCACACAGTTCAAATACCCCATTCCAGATCACCTCAAAATTAACTGCACACAGTTCAAATACCCCATTCCAGATCACCTCAAAGTTAACTGCCCACAGTTCAAATACCCCATTCCAGATCACCTCAAAGTTAACTGCACACAGTTCAAATACCCCATTCCAGATCACCTCAAAGTTAACTGCACACAGTTCAAATACCCCATTCCAGATCACCTCAAAGTTAACTGCACACAGTTCAAATACCCCATTCCAGATCACCTCAAAATTAACTGCACACAGTTCAAATACCCCATACCAGATCACCTCAAAGCTACATGCACACATTTTAAATATCCTATGCCAGATCAACTCAAAGTTACCTGCACACACTTTATATTTAACAATTTTTATTGCATTTTCCACATAATAACAAGAACAAAACAGTCAGCCGGACACAGGTACACTTCAGTGTCCGACAACTGACAGAACATTGAGAGTGCAACTACATGTCAGAGAACAAGTTATGACATCAACCCTCCCTTCCCCCCACCCAAATTAAACAAAATCTAACAGTCATACTGTGATGTGGAAGCGGAAATCTCAGCGACCCAGCAGCCGATAGTTGGAGACACCAGAGGTCAGTTATTTAGAATCAGGCTACGCGCTCTGTGTGGTAACGCCTGAATGTACGGATCCCAAATTTTCAAGAAGGTGCAATGGTGCCGAGGAGATGTGCGCGCCGTCAACTGTTCCATCTGCACGAGTCTGTGCAAGTGGTTCCTCCACGCCCAGAAAGAGGGTGCCGCTGCTTCTTTCCACTGACGGAGTATCAGCCGTTTACCTACAAAGCAAGCTTTCCTGAGGAACATACGATGCCCTGCTTCCCTGATGCGCACCAGGGGGATACATTCAAAGAGAATCATAAGGGGGGAGGCTTGTAAAGAGACACCCAACAACCCAACCAAATAGGAGATAATGCGCCTCCAAAATTGCTGAATAACAGGGCAACCCAAAACAAATGTGAAAGAGTGCCTCTCTCTCCCTATGGCACTTCCCGCAGGTGGCCGTCGGGACTAGTGTAGAGTGGAACGCCACCTGTGTGGACACATATGCTCTCCCGAGAAATTTAAATTGCATTTTGTGATAATATGAGTTTGAAGACACTTTCGCAGGCTCCCAACTGAGTGGCCAAAACCTGAAACTCCCCTTCCCTATTCCAAGGTCCTGCCAGGTCGGAGCATGGACTCTGGTAAGTGAGATTCCTCAGTTGGCTATAATAATGGGAAAGTGAAGGCACGGTGGCTGGCTCCAGTAAGAAGCAAACCTCAATAGCCTTAAATCCACCTGGCAGAAAGCCAGCATCCGGCAGGGAACGGACATAATGAGAAAGGTGCAAGTAGGAAAACAGGGATATATTCCCCAAACCATAAAGTGTAGACAGCTTGGGAGGCGGAATTAAGTGCCCTGTATCGTCCAAAATATGCCCCAACTGTGTAATCCCTCGGGCTGCCCATTGTCGAAACACTATGGAGGACAACCCAGGAGAAAAATCAGGATTTCCCTGCAAAGGAAAGAAGAAGGCACACCCCTGAGGGAGCTGCAATAATTTCAATAACCGAAGCCAGGCATATCGTATCGGGCTTATCAAACCTGCCAGCGGCTCGGGCATGGTCAGTTTATCCCAAGTAAGACATAGCGTTAATCACAAGCACCACAGATTTCACGTTCAGCTGCTAAATGAATGTAAAACCCTTCCCCAATCAACCACTCTCGTACCACCCTTAAATTACTAGCCCAGTTGTACAAGCGAAGGTCAGGTACACCAAGGCCTCCCATTCCCCACCTACTTTGCAGACGTCTTAATGCAATTCTGGATTTTTTCCCCTGCCAAAAAAAACCCCTCATGCCGCCCTCCAACCTGTGAAGGTCTCGGACCTTAAGTCGAAGTATCAAATTCTGAAAGACGTAAAGCCACTTGGGCAAAATATTCATTTTAAACAGCTGAATTCGGCCTCCGAGGGACAGCTGTAAAGACCGCCAACGCTGCATCCGTTCCAGAGTATAGGTAACCAAGGGGTGTATATTCAAGGCATAAAGCTGAGGGAGATCAATGGATAAGTAAATGCCCAGGTATCGCATACGTCCCGTAGCCCAAAGCAATGGAAAGGGACCCTCCCAATTATTTCACAGGGCAGGCGGAAACGCCAATGCTTCAGACTTATCGTGGTTTAAGCGAAAGCCTGAAAAGGAGCCAAACTCACTGAGAAGGGACAGCAGTGGTGGGAGGGAAGCATCAGGGTTGGTTAAAAAGACAAGGAGATCATCAGCGAAAACCGCATATTTGAAAGTCTGAGCTTGAAAGCGAACCCCTTTCACCTTCCAAGCTTCCTGTATAGCCAAGAGAAGCGATTCAAATTGTAATAAAAACAATAGGGGAGACAGGGGGCACCCCTGTCAGGTACCTCGGTAAATGGGAAACGTGTCAGAGTGAGATTGATTCACCATTATCCGTGCCACCGGGTCCCGGTATAGAAGGTGAATTGCATCTTGAAACCAATCGATGATATTTATTTATTTATTTAAAATCTTTTCTATACCGTCGTTTAGTAATGAACCATCACAACGGTTTACATACGGGCACATATATTTGATTTGGTTACAAATGAAATTTACAAAAGTGCCATTACAATGTCGGTACATGCTCATATAAAATAAAGTATAAGAAATGTGGCATGGATCTAGTCCATGTATATGATTAATATGGTAATCATACAAGGGTTATGCATAAGCTGGAGTTCTCTAACTTAATTACTGAGTATAAAATAACATAAAAGTTGTGGGACCACTCATCTCGGTAACCTTGTACTGAGCTTTTTCATTCTCTGTTCTCATTGTGAAATGCTTTTCTGAATAGCCAGGTTTTCAGACTTTTTTTGAAAATGTTTGGGTCACTCTGTAATCTTGTCTCTAGTGGCAATGTGTTCCATAACGTTGGACTGGCCAAGGATAGTGCTCTCTCTCTGACTTGTGTTAGTTTTGCTGTCTTTACTGAGGGGATTGTTAGTAGCGTTTTATTGGCTGATCTCAAATTTCCCTGTGGTACGTGTAAGCGTAGCGCTGTGTTTAACCAGTCAGCTTTATCTTCATTGATTAGTTTGTGAATTATGCAGAGTGTTTTAAATTGCACTCTCTGTTCTATTGGTAGCCAGTGTAGTTTGGCCAGTGTTTGAGTAATGTGGTCTCTTTTGCTTTTACCAGTGAGTATTCTGGCTGCAGAGTTTTGGAGGACTTGTAGAGGTCTTATTGTGGAGTACGGTAATACCAGAAATAGTGTGTTACAGTAGTCACTACTTGAGAAGATAAGTGTTTGGAGGACTGTCCCGAAATGTTTCTGGGTTAATAACGGTTTCAGCCTCCTGAGGATCATGAGTTTGGCGTAGCCTTCTCTGACTTTCAGTGATATGTGTTGTTTAAAGCTAATTTCTGTGTCAATTGTCACTCCTAGGTTTCGAGCTTTCTCGGCTATATCCACTTCCTGACCATTTTTGAGTTTGATAGGATTTTGAATTAGTGCCATGTTTTTTCTTTCCAGGTGTATAAATTCCGTTTTTTCAATGTTTATCACTAGCTCCATTTTGTTTAGTAATTGCCTAATTATGTCTAGGTACATCATTGCTAAGTTTAGTGTTTTTTCAATTGTTTCGTCTATGGGCAAGATTAGTTGAATGTCATCTGCGTAGATGTAGTGCGTTATACTGAGTCCTGCGAGGAGGTGGCATAAGGGTAACAAATAGATGTTAAACAGTGTTGCTGATAGTGCAGAGCCCTGCAGTACTCCTGTCTTTAGTTTTATTTTATCTGATGTTGTGTTTTTTATCTGTACTTGAAAAAATCTATTGTTAGGGTAGGATCTGAACCAGTCCAGTGTTTTGTTTTGTAGACCTATTTCTTCAAGCCTATTTATAAGAATTGGGTGGTTTACCATGTTGAACGCTGCTGATAAATCCAATAGTATCATTATGTATTGTTTACCACTATCAAATCCTCGTAGTACATTATCTGTGAGGGAGATTAACAATGTCTCGGTGCTGTAGTGTTTCCTAAAGCCGTGTTGTGAGGGATAAAGTATGTTATTGTTTTCCAGGTGTTCTGTTAGTTGTTTCTGAACCGTTTTTTTCTATTAATTTAGCAAGGAGGGGTAGGTTTGAAACTGGTCTGTAGTTATTTAATATATTTGGGTCACTGTTCTTTTTCTTTAGTAGCGGTTTGATTATTGCTCCTTTTAGAATATCTGGCATTACTCCATCATTCATTGATAGGTTGATTATTTTGGCTATTGTATGGGAGGTTGTGTTGGCAAGTTTTTTTATATCCATAGTAGGTATGGAATCTAATTTCTGTGGGGCCGGATTTATGTTTTTTAACATGGATTCAACTTTGATGTCGGATACTTCATCAAAGGTGGATCATTGTGTCACATCTCTTTTGATCATTTTTATTTCCTGTTTTGCTGAGTTAGGGATCTTATTCATTTCGTCCAAGATGTGAAATAAATATTCCCACTCTACCCTATCAAATGCTTTTTCTGCATTGAAACTTATGGCCAGGTAGGGTTCTTGAAACTGTACATAATGCCATAGCAGTCAGAACTCTCCGAATGTTCATGGAGGCATACTGCTTCCGTACAAAGCCCACTTGGTCCGGACGAATTAACAAGGGCAACAGCAAATCCAGTCTGTCAGCTAAAATTTTTGCTAAAAGCTTCTGGTCCACGTTTAGTATTGATATGGGTCTATATGCTGAAGGTGATTGGGGGTCCTTCCCCGGTTTAGGAATCAAAGTAATGAGCGCTTCATTGCTTTGAGCCGGATATGTACCATTCGCAATCAAGGCATTAAAAGGATTAGTAAGGGGGCATAGCAAAGCATCCGTTAAAGTCTTGTAATAATCGGCTGTGAACCCGTCAGGCCCCGGGGCCTTAAAGCTTTTAGCCTGCAGATAACCCTCCTTGTTTCTGCCTCTGAGATCGGTTGATTAAGCTGACCTTGCTGTTCTAGAGTAATTTGAGTTATCTCTACCCTATCACAAAATTGCCAACACTTATCTGTGTCCCTGGGGCCAGCAGTGTATAAAGTGGCATAATAGTCCTTAAAGACCTGTAGCACCCTGGAAGTGTCAGTAACCAATTGACCCGTGGGGGATTTCAGTGCAGCCACAAAAGCCGAGGCTCGTCGGGCTCGAATTAAATTGGCCATTATTTTGCCCGGCTTATTCCCCATTTGGAAAAGCTTGTGCTGATAATATAAAACACTTTTCTTCGCCCTCTGGTGTAAGAGGGAGTTAAGCGCGCTTTGCACTGAGAGATAGTGAGCTCTATGAGCCGGGGCTCTATGAGCCGGGTGTTGTCAGAAATCAAAGTCTGTTTAGCCCCCTGGACTTGTGTGCTTAACACAAGAATCTGTTTGTCTAACATTTTCTTCCTATGTGCCACACATGATATGATCTCCCCCCTCATAACTGCCTTAGAGGTGTCCCAATATAACACTGGGTCCCCCATGTGTTGCAAATTATGAGAAGCATACTCCTACCAGCGAGTCTGAATGTGCACCCGAAACTCAGTGTCCCCATGCAGATAATACGGATATCTCCAATGAAACGTTGCAGGACTGCCCCCGGACCAAGTAAGCTCCACCCAAATAGGGGCGTGAGTTGAGAGAATAGATTCCTGCTAAGCAAAATGTAGTCTAGGCGGGAGTATGTGGCATGTGCCCTGGACAAATGCGTGAAATCAGTAGCTGTAGGATTCAAGGTGCGCCAGGCATTCAATAAGTCCAATTCCTGTTCAAACAGGGAAAAAGGTTTACCCCAATGACCTCTCCCTTGACTGACGTCCCCCCCCCCCCACCACCACCCTTGTCCAGCTAGGAGTCCCTGATGGATTTGAAATCACCTCTGACAATAAGGCCCAAATTCCTATAGGGCACTAATTGGTCATGAATGGTCTGAAAAAAAGCCAAGGGCGGATTGTTGGGGGCATATAAATTACACAGCACCAACGGGCGCTGGAAAAGCTCTGCTATCAATATAATATATCGGCCCTGAGGGTCTTTAATTTCAAGTTTAACAGAAGGAGGCAATCGCTTATGTATGAGGATAGCGACCCCTGCAGATTTAGTAGTAGCTGATGCAAAATGTACCGACCCCACCCAATCCCGGCATAATTTCTGGTGCTCCACATCTGTGAGATGTGTTTCTTGAAGAAATACCACATCTGCGGATTTTTTCTTTAGGAGTGTGAGAATTTTTGTTCGTGTAATTGGTGAGTTAATACCACAGATATTCCCAGATGGACATGAGGAGTCAGGGAAGAATAGCATTAGGAGTCAGGGAAGGCCTTCCCTGACTCCTAATGCTATTCTTCCCATACTCCAGACTCTAGCCTTCACAGACTCCTAATTCTTGCAACCTCAGACTGTTAATTCCTCCTCTCTTTCTACTGAAATTCGCTCCTACCATGTTTCTTAGCCACCTCTCCAAAGCATTCCTCCGAGACATCTATTTACGAGAAGTTAATTTATATGATAGGATAAGTTACAGTTTACTATATGTTAAGTTATAATTCATTTCATATTTATATGCCTTCATTGTTCTATGTAACGCACCTAAGCGAGGTTTGTTGTTATAATGTAAACCGGTGTGATTTGTATTCTTACAGGAACTTCGGTATAGAAAAATTCAACATAAATAAATAAATAAATAAATGTTGCTTAGCCAGCATCTAGTACTGCAGAGAAAAAAACGAGAAAGATGAAATGGTCTTGAGAGACAGGGATCCTCCCAGCCGAGATCCCCGTGCATCCCACCGCTCTCTCCCGGGTCACAAAAGAAAGAAGAGTATGAATGTCAAAACCCCCATCACAGTCAATGAACCTGTCAGCAAAGTCAATAAAACCCCAACCCCCACCCCCCCATTCCCCCAAATATACAGAGAAACACAGCCCCCACAACCTGAGAGAGATCACCCCGATGCATCCCCTGCCCCCACCCAGCCCCCGTTACACTAACAGTATTTATTATCCATGAACCGTTCAAATCGCATGTGAAAGGTAAGCACATAAGAACATAAGGTAGGGAACAACAGATAAATCCCCCCCACACACACAGAGATCACAACTCTGCCCCCGGATTGCTTACAATAAATCGGGATAGGGCAGAGCCCCTTAGAACAGGCCTCTAGTATATAAAAAAAAACCCCCAATGTCAAAGACAAACCGACTATTTAAAAAAAGGAAAACAGTAAAGCAAGGGAGCGGGAGCGCTGTCTGCAGGGTTATCTGCTACCCTGGCGCAGGCAGCGGGAGAGACTGCATGAGCTGTTCTGCACCCGGCGATCTGGACCCAACGTGGCCCGCTCCCGTATGCGCCCGCCTGATTCAGTTAAGGGTCTCAAGGGCCCCTCGGGGGTCACCCGAGTCCCAAACTGTCCCAATCGGAGAAAAAAAGCAAACTTCTGAAATAACTCAAGTAGCTGCGCTGCGGTCACGGTGGCCTCCTTCAGCAAAACCCAGCGAGGCTTACCAAACAGAAGCGCCCGCTCCCGTCGGGAGCAGCCAGGTACTGAGGAGCTTCCTCGGGTGTATTAAGCCACCGTACACCATTCGCTGTGGGGACCCGGACACGTGCCGGGCAGACGATGGTTGCCCTGATCTTCATGGCATAAAGAACAGTACAAAATGGCGTCATGACCCTACGTTGCTGGCTGAGGCTTGTCAAAAAATCTTGAAAGACGAGCACCTTAGTATTTTCGTGAACGAGACCGGCTCCAGTCCGTGCGGCACGTAGAATCTCCGTCTTACATTGAAAATTCAAAATTTTTGCAATGGTAACCTGGGGCCGCGTGTCTTCGGCCCGCTTCGGGCCTATACAATGTGCCCTTTCAACTCTTAAGAGCCCATGCACCCGCGAGATCTCCAGCGCACACGGCAGCCATTCCTCCAAAAAAGCCGCTAAGTCCTTGTCAGCCACTTTCTCCGAAAGGCCGACAAACCTTAAATTCGAATGTCTGGACGGATTCTCCAGATCTTCCAATCGGTCGGCCTGCTTTGTCACCACGGCTTTCAAAGCGTCAAGTTCCCTTCGGGCACCAGCTTGATCGTCCTGTACGTCAGAAATGCGCTGCTCGATCGCAGTGAAACGGGATTCAAACCCCGTTATAGAGGCAGTAAGTTCCTGTAGCTGATCGGGTCCCAGTGCCTCTCGAACCACCGATTTTATCTCTGCAAGCGCCACTGTTGGAGCAGCCTCCAGGGTAATACTCTCCTCCTCCAAACCCTGATCGGGTGGATGGGCCTTCTCCCATTCTTTGTCTTTCTTCGCAGCCCGGGATGACATTCTGCCAGATTTTAGATGAGGAGGGGTCACACTGTGCTGATGAATTAAATCATTCAGTGCAATTTCAGTTTGGGAGGCCCAGATGGGCTAGGATGGAAGCGGTAGGCCCTGCAAGGGAAATTGCACGTCTGATCCCCTTACTACATCACGTGATCTCCCCATGCACACACTTTAAATACCCCACGCCAGATCACCTCATAGTTACACGCACACAGATTAAATACCCCACACCAGATCACCTCATAGTTACACGCACACAGATTAAATACCCCACGCCAGATCACCTCATAGTTACATGCACACAGATTAAATACCCCACGCCAGATCACCTCATAGTTACACGCACACAGATTAAATACCCCACGCCAGATCACCTCATAGTTACACGCACACAGATTAAATACCCCACGCCAGATCACCTCATAGTTACACGCACACAGATTAAATACCCCACGCCAGATCACCTCAAAGTTACATGCACACAGATTAAATACCCCACACCAGATCACCTCATTGTTACACGCACACAGATTAAATACCCCACGCCAGATCACCTCAAAGTTACATGCACACAGATTAAACACCCCATAGCAGATCACCTCAAAGTTACATGCACACAGATTAAATACCCCACACCAGATCACCTCAAAGTTACATGCACACAGATTAAATACCCCACACCAGATCACCTCATAGTTACACGCACACAGATTAAATACCCCACGCCAGATCACCTCAAAGTTACATGCACACAGATTAAATACCCCATAGCAGATCACCTCAAAGTTACATGCACACAGATTAAATACCCCACACCAGATCACCTCAAAGTTACCTGCACACAGATTAAATACCGCATACCAGATCACCTCATAGTTACACGCACACAGATTAAATACCCCATAGCAGATCACCTCAAAGTTACACGCACACAGATTAAATACCCCACACCAGATCACCTCAAAGTTACCTGCACACAGATTAAATACCCCATGCCAGATCACCTCAAAGTTACATGCACACAGATTAAATACCCCATAGCAGATCACCTCAAAGTTACATGCACACAGATTAAATACCCCACACCAGATCACCTCAAAGTTACCTGCACACAGATTAAATACCCCATACCAGATCACCTCATAGTTACACGCACACAGATTAAATACCCCATAGCAGATCACCTCAAAGTTACATGCACACAGATTAAATACCCCATACCAGATCACCTCATAGTTACACGCACACAGATTAAATACCCCACACCAGATCACCTCAAAGTTACCTGCACACAGATTAAATACCCCATACCAGATCACCTCAAAGTTACACGCACACACATTAAATACCCCATGCCAGATCACCTCAAAGATACATGCACACAGATTAAATACCCCACGCCAGATCACCTCAAAGTTACATGCCCACAGATTAAATACCCCACACCAGATCACCTCAAAGATACATGCACACAGATTAAATACCCCACACCAGATCACCTCAAAGATACTTACACACAGATTAAATACCCCATGCCAGATCACCTCAAAGATACATGCACACAGATTAAATACCCACACCAGATCACCTCAAAGATACTTGCACACAGATTAAATACCCCACACCAGATCACCTCAAAGATACTTACACACAGATTAAATACCCCATGCCAGATCACCTCAAAGATACATGCACACAGATTAAATACCCACACCAGATCACCTCAAAGATACTTGCACACAGATTAAATACCCCATACCATATCACCTCAAAGTTACCTGCACACAGATTAAATACCCCATGCTAGATCACCTCATAGTTGCATGCACGCAGTTTAAAAATCCCACACCAGATCACCTCAGAGTTACCTGCACACAGATTAAATACCCCATGCTAGATCACCTCATAGTTGCATGCACACAGTTTAAATATCCCACGCCAGATCACCTGAGAGTTACATGCACACAGATTAAATACCCCATGCTAGATCACCTCATAGTTGCATGCACACAGTTTAAATATCCCACGCCAGATCACCTGAGAGTTACATGCACACAGTTTAAATATCCCACGCCAGATCACCTCAGAGTTACATGCACACAGTTTAAAGCATTCAAAATGACAGCGAAGTTTCCAGACTGATAGGATTATCTTTCTTCTGCCTTTGGTCTATTGCTTTTCCTCATTTTATAGTTGTCAATCTTCCCCTTCCTTCCTTCCTTGCTTCTTATTTCCATGACCTTTCCTTTTATGTCTCTCTTCTCCTTCTCCATCTCTTTCCATTCAACTCTGAACTGTTTAAACCTGGTATAACTGCTGTTTTTCCTTTCTAACCTGAGAAGAGAACCCTGTAAAGCTTGTCACAGATGCATTAATTAGTCCAATGAAAGGATTTCATCTACAAACCTTATTTCTTCCTTTGTTTCTTAGAAATCCTTCATCTCACTTTCCTCCATCTCTTTTCACGTTTTTCAAGTCTTTTTCATCCATCTCAGTTCTCTGTTCCTCACCTCATGCCTGCTCTATCTCGCATTCTCAACTCTCCAGCTTCCTTTCCCTATCTCGGTCTTCATCTCTTCTTCTGCCTCTCTCAGCCATGCCCATCGTTCTCCTCCTTCCATCTCATCTGTTTTACCCCTTCATTTGACTCTCCACATCCTAGACCTCAATCTTTCTCTCCCCACCCCTCCACCACCACCACCACCACTTAGTCAGTCCAGGTTTTCTCTATTTCATTGCAGCCTGATGAGAATATCATGAGGCTTTTATATGGATCCATAGTGTGACCGCACCTCGAGAATTGTGTGCAGTTCTGGTCATCACAGCTCATAAAAGACAAAGCAGACATAGAAAAGGTAGAGAGAAGGGTGATAAAATGATAAAGGGAAGGACAAGCTCCCTTATGGAGAATGGATGAACAGATAAGGGCTCTTCAGCTTGGAAAAGAGACTGGGGGGGGGGGGGGGGGAGGGTAGGATTGCAATATATAAAATCATGAGGGGGTGGAACGGGTAAATAGGGAAGGTTATTTACTCTATCAGACAACACTAGGACTAGGGGACGCTCCATGAAGCTATCAGCCAGCAGAATAAAAACACTTTTTCACTCGGCGCACAATCAAGCTATGGAATCTGTTGCCAGAGACTGAGGGGGGATAGGATTGTGATTTATAAAATCATGAGGGGGTGGAACGGGTAAATAGGGAAGGTTATTTACTCTATCAGACAACACTAGGACTAGGGGACGCTCCATGAAACTATCAGCCAGCAGAATAAAAACACTTTTTCCCTCGGCGCACAATCAAGCTATGGAATCTGTTGCCAGAGACTGAGGGGGGATAGGATTGTGATTTATAAAATCATGAGGGGGTGGAACGGGTAAATAGGGAAGGTTATTTATCCTTTCAGACAACACTAGGACTAAGGGATGCTCCATGAAGCTATCAGCCAGCAGATTAAAAACACTTTTTCACTGTTGGTGGTGCGCGTAGCCTATGCCTGCCCGGAGGCAGGCGCAACTTCGCGAACAAAGGTAAGGGGGGGGGGTTAGATAGGGCTGGGGGGCAGGTTAGGTAGGGGAAGGGAGGGGAAGGTAGGAGGTGGCAGAAAGAAAGTTCCCTCCGAGGCCGCTCCAATTTCGGAGCGGCCTCGGAGGGAACAGGGAAAGCCATCAGGGCTCCCCTAGGGCTCGGCGCACGCAAGGTACACAAGTGTGCACCCCCTTGCACGCGCCGACCCCAGATTTTGTAAAATGTGCGCGGCTGGTTACATGCACAAATCTACGCCTGCGCCTAAGTTTTAAAATCTGGCCCTAAGCTTTCAACGCTGGAAAGTTCTGTAAAAGAAATTGAACAGAAAGTTAAGTAGGTTGAAGAAATTCAGAATAATCTTGTTAAATCAGAGAGTATTCACTTTAATAAAATGGAAAATTTGGAAAACAAAATTAGGAGAGTAAATTTAAGAGTGCTAAACTTTCCGAGATTGAAAGCGGTTTCCCCACGTGATTTATTTAAAAGTTATCTTACTAACGTTCTGAAATTTCCTGAAGAAGGGCTCCTGCTGTTTCCAAGATATCCTATGTTTTAAGGAAAAAAGGAAGACGTGGAACAAGAAGAGCAGGAAAGATCTTTGAATGTTCCGGCATTGTTGGATTTAACTATAGAAACGATCCTAGAGACGAGAGCTACGCTGTTGGTTTCATTTGTGTTTAATACAGAAAGAGATTCAGTATTAAAGTTTTTCCTCCGTAATCAAGCTAATAATGTTCATGAGTTTGGATATATCCGGATGTTACTAAGAACACTCAAGAAAAGAGGAAAAAAATTCTACTGATGGGAAATGAAATGATAGCACGGGGGGGGGGGGGGGGATTTATTTTACGTTTCCATGTAAATGTATGGTAATATACCAGAATTCCAGACATATTTTTTTGGATCCTCAGCAATTACGTCCCTATCTGGATTCACATTCCTGAAATAAATCCATAGGGGTTCGGCATTTAGTTAAATCCATGGGTCACACTCTTGATGGCTATATTTATTGTTTAAGGGATATTATTCTTTCTTATGACTGCTCATTGTAATCTTGAACCCCCCATTTTCCTATTACTTTTCAGATAAGTGTTTAATTTCTACAGAATAATGTGTTTTTCTTTATTGATCATTTGATCTATCTGATTTTCTGTGAACTTTGAGTTCTGTAAACAATGTGAAATTTCAATAAAAATAAAATTAAAAAAAAAAAGAAAGAAAGGGCTGCAGGGGGTGATCTGGGAAACTCTGGACCAGTGAGCCTGACTTTAATGCAGGGAAAAATAGTAGAAACTATTCTAAATATCAAAATCACAGAGCATATAGAAAGACATGGTTTAATGGAACACAGTCAGGATGGATTTATCTAAGGGAAATCTTGCTTCACAAATCTGCTTCATTTTTTGAAGGAGTTAATAAATATGTTTCTTTTAAATTATATTTTGAATTTTTTCTGTTACCCACTGAGATTTGTAGCTTAGCAGCTACAAATTTTAAAAATAAATAAATAAATAAAATGTGGATAATGTTGAGTCATTTGATATACCTGGATTTTCAGAAGGCGTTTGACAAAGTCCCTCATGAGAGGCTTCTAAGAAAACTAAAAAGTCATGGGATAGGAGGCGATGTCCTTTCATGGATTACAAACTGGTTAAAAGACAGGAAACAGAGAGTAAGATTAAATGGACAATTTTCTCATTGGAAAAGGGTAAACAGTGGAGTGCCTCAGGGATCTGTACTTGGACCGATGCTTTTCAATATATTTATACATGATTTGGAAAGGGATATGATGACTGAGGTGATCAAATCTGCATATAATAAAAAATTATACCAAGAGAAATCACAAGCGGATTGTGATAAATTGCAGGAGGACTTTGAGACTAGACCCCAATATTTAAAAAGGGCTCCAGGGGCGATCCGGGAAATTACAGACCGGTTACCCTGACTTCAGTACCAGGAAAAATAGTGGAAAGTGTTCTAAACATCAAAATCACAGAACATATAGAAAGACATGGTTTAATGGAACACAGTCAGCATGGATTTACCCAGGGCAAGTCTTGCCTCACAAATCTGCTTCACTTTTTTGAAGGAGTTAATAAACATGTGGATAAAGGTGAACCGGTAGATATAGTATACTTGGATTTTCAGAAGGCGTTTGACAAAGTTCCTCATGAGAGGCTTCTAGGAAAAGTAAAAAGTCATGGGATAGGTGGCGAAGGAAAATTAGTTTCTTACCTGATAATTTTCGTTCCTGTAGTACCAAGGATCAGTCCAGGACACCTGGGTTGTGACCCCGCACCAGTAGATGGAGACAGATTAAAACTTGTGGGCGGAGCCATATATGCTCCTGTGCCAGTCACAGCCCCTCAGTCATACGTAATGTCAAAGTAGACAAAAAACAGAACAACCAAACTAAATAACTAACCTTAACAGGGAGCCATTCAAGGACCCCCAACCGGAACAGAACCCCAAAACGAGGGAGCAAAGCAATAACCGGAATAGTTAACAAAAGAGATGAGCGGACTCTCCGATTCTTCACAACAGCACGGGCGGGATCCTGGACTGATCCTTGGTACTACAGGAACGAAAATTATCAGGTAAGAAACTAATTTTCCTTTCCCTGTACGTACCAGGATCAGTCCAGGACACCTGGGATGTACCAGAGCTAAATTACCGAGGGTGGGAAGCAGAGAGTCCCGCTCGGAGTACCCTCTCTCCAAAACCCCCGGAAACCGCAGCCTGAACATCCAACCGATAGTGTCTAATGAAGGTATGTAAGGACTTCCAGGTAGCTGCCCTACAAATCTCTTGAGGCGAAACCTGAGAAGATTCCGCCCAAGACGCAGCATGAGCTCTTGTCGAATGAGCCCTGAGGCCGTTCGGGATAGGCTTCCCTCGTAACACGTACGCAGAGCCGATGGCCTCTTTAAGCCACCGTGCGATTGTCGTCCTGGAAGCCGGGCCTCCTTTCTTTGGGCCCGAGAATAGAACAAAGAGATGATCCGACACCCGGAAAGGGTTAGTGACTTCTAGATAACGGAGGAGAACCCTCCGCACATCCAACTTCCGCAATTCTTTCCATTGCGGGTCCGAATATTCAGCACCTGCGAAAGCAGGAAGCTCAATAGACTGGTTCAAATGAAACGGTGACACCACTTTTGGCAAAAAAGACGGAACCGTCCGCAGGGAAATTCCCGTATCTGAAATCCGCAGGAATGGCTCCCGACAAGACAAAGCCTGTAATTCTGAGACTCTCCGAGCCGAGGTAATCGCAACCAGGAAAACGGTCTTTAAAGTAAGATCCTTAAGAGTAGACCGTTTTAAGGGTTCGAACGGAGCCGTAGACAAAGAAGAAAGGACCCAATTAAGATTCCAGCAGGAACATGGATGATGTAGTGGTGGACGAAGATGTTTAGCCCCCCGAAGAAAACGAGAGACATCGGGATGCAGGGCCAGAGAGGAACCGCGAACCTTACCCCGTAGACAACCAATCGCCGCCACTTGTACTCGAAGGGTACTACAAGAAAGCCCTTTGGCTAGACCGGCCTGAAGAAAAGCCAGAATATCAGAGACGGAAGCGGAAATGGGATCTAGCCCTCGGCTGATACACCACTCCTCAAAAACTACCCAGACACGTACATAAGCCAAGGACGTAGACTGCTTTCTGGACCGCAGTAACGTGGCTACCACCGCATCTGAATAGCCTTTTTTCTTTAGACGTTGCCTCTCAAAAGCCATGCCGCGAGACAGAAGTGATCCGCATCCTCCAAACAAACGGGGCCCTGATGAAGGAGCCCCGGAAACCCCTGTAGCCGAAGGGGAACATCCACCGACAGCTGAACGAGATCCGCAAACCAAGGGCGCCGTGGCCACTCCGGCGCTACCATGATCACGTTGGACGGGTGCAACTCTATGCGCCTTAAGATCTTGCCTATCATTGGCCACGGAGGGAATACGTACAACAACACGTTGGTTGGCCAAGGAAGAACCAGCGCATCGACGCCCTCGGCTCCTCGCTCCCGACGTCGACTGTAAAACCGAGGAGCCTTCGCGTTGTGCCACGTGGCCATCAGGTCCATGTGGGGCAGCCCCCACCGATCGCAAATGAGATGAAAGGCATCTTCCGTCAGCTCCCATTCTCCGGGGTCGAGGTGGTGTCGACTGAGGAAGTCCTCCTGAACATTGTCGACCCCGGCTATGTGAGATGCTGCTATGGAGTTGAGATGGCGCTCTGCCCAACTCATCAGAAGCTTTGCCTCTTCCGCCACAAGTGGACTTCTTGTCCCTCCTTGGCGATTGATGTATGATACTGTTGTTGCATTGTCCGACAACACACGGACCGCCTTCCCTTGGACCAACGGGAGGAAGGCTTGCAGAGCCAGGCGCACCGCTCTGGTTTCCAGACGGTTGATGGACCACTGCGACTGGACGGAGGACCATCGGCCCTGTACCGACTTGTCTAGGCAGACCGCTCCCCAACCGGAGAGACTGGCATCTGTCGTCACCACTGTCCAGTCGGGGACCAACAGAGACACTCCGCAAGAGAGATGGCCCGGATCGAGCCACCAGTGAAGACTCTCCCGCGCCTGAGTCGTGAGTGGAAGTGGTAGGTGGAACTCTTCTGATACCGGCTTCCATCGGGAGAGCAACGCAAATTGTAATGGTCGCAGATGAGCAAAAGCCCAAGGAACCAACGCCAGTGTGGATGCCATAGATCCCAGAACCATCAGATAATCGCGAACCAGCGGCAGCTGAAGACTTAATAATCGACGCACTTGACACTGAAGCTTGCGTGCACGATCCGCGGACAGAAAAACCTTGCCCTGCTTCGTGTCGAAAAGAGCTCCCAGGTATTCCAAGGACTGGGTAGGAACAAGCTGACTCTTGTTGAGATTGACAACCCAACCTAAGGTCTGCAACAACTGGAGGACTCTGGCCACCGCCTGACGGCAACAGGTCTCGGACTTGGCCCGAATCAGCCAATCGTCCAAGTAGGGGTGTACCAGGAACCCCTCTCGTCGAAGATGAGCCGCCACTACTACCATTACCTTTGTAAATGTTCGCGGAGCTGTGGCGAGGCCGAAGGGAAGAGCCCGAAATTGGTAGTGTCTGCCCAAGATGCAAAATCTGAGGAACCTCTGGAAAGACGGCTGAATTCCGACGTGGAGGTACGCCTCCGTGAGATCTAAAGAGGCCATGAATTCGCCTGGACGAACTGAGGCAATCACTGACCGAATTGTTTCCATCTTGAAGTGTGGAATGCGCAGACATTTGTTTACCCCTTTGAGATCCAAAATTGGCCGGAACGTGCCGTCCTTCTTTGGCACGATGAAGTAGATGGAATAACGACCTGCGCCTTGCTGATCGGGAGGTACGGGGACGATTGCTCCTAAGTCCTCCAGACGCCTGAGAGTGCTTAGCACTGCCATGGTCTTTTTTGGGCACTTGCAGGGCGACATCAGGAACTTGTCCGTTGGAGTCCGTACAAAATCTAACGCGTAACCGTGCCTTATTACATTCAGGACCCACTGATCGGATGTTATTTTGGTCCATTCCTCAAAAAATAAAGTCAACCTCGCCCCTACGTTTGGAACGGAGGTCCTTGGTTGCCGTAAGGAATGGACCCGCCGTATCTCATTGAGAGGCTTTGGGACCCGTGCCAGACGGGGTGCCTCCCTGTCTGCCGTAACGTTTCCCACGAAAGGACTGTGGCCACGAAGAGGCCCGGGAAGAAGTTGAGCGATAAGAAGGAGCCGAGGACCTCTGTGGACGAGATCTCTTGTTACCTCGAAACCGGGACCTGGACGGATAGGAGGATCGGGCTCTGGACCTATCTTCTGGGAGTTTAAAAGCTCTGTTCTCTCCAAGAGAAAGCATGAGATCATCCAACTCTTTGCCGAATAACAACTTCCCCTTGAAGGGCAGGGCTCCAAGGTGAGCCTTGGAGGATCCATCCGCCGACCAATTGTGAAGCCAAAGCAAGCGACGCGCCGAGACTGCAGAGACCATGGATCTTGCTGTCCGGATGCAGCCCTTCACTCCTGGAATAACATCACCTCTTCTATAGCCGAGGAACTATGCCCTCTGATCCACAAAGAAATCCCCCCTCAGAAAGATAAGAAACCATGGTACAACAATGATCTAAAAACACTTAAGCAGACCCTCAGATCAAATGAGCGCATCTGGCGTCGGCTACCCACACACACACACATTACAAAATACAAACAGACCCTACACAACTACCGTCAAGCCACCCTCAAAGCCAAACGTGACTTCTACTCAGCTAGAATCCATGACTATCAATTCAACACAAGTGCCCTCTTTTCCTATGTTGCTGACCTCACAAAGCCCTCCCGTCCCACACCCCAAGAAAGCAACCCCACGGAAAAATGCGAAGAGCTCGCAAAGTATTTCCACAACAAAATTGCAAACATCATCAAGCGCTTCCTCCCCACGCCCATCCCTACCCCACTGCTCCCTAACCATAATGGCCCCGTGCTGAAATCCCTAGACCTTACATCCACCGTAGAAATAATGTCTATCCTAAAAAAGATAAAGCCAGCATCCCATATAGCAGACACAATCCCCACAAAAACCCTCCTCTCCATTCCCACCTCCATCGCTAAACCCCTAGCTGACATAATAAATTGTTCATTAGCATCTGGCAAAGTCCCAGACCCACTCAAAATTGCTGTTGTCAAACCCCTCCTCAAAAAACCTTCCCTTAACCCATCTGACCCAGCAAACTATCGTCCCATATCCAACCTCCCCCTGATTGCCAAAGTTCTTGAGAAGGTAGTCAATTCCCAAGTTTCAGACTTCCTCGAGGACCACCACATCTTACATCCATCCCAATTTGGGTTCCGTAAGGAGCGTAATACAGAAAATCTCCTGCTCGCAATCACCAACACCATCCACATAGGTATGGACCAAGGGACATCCTTTCTCCTCGCTATCCTTGATATCTCAGCTGCCTTTGATACAGTCAATCACCAAATCCTACTTTCCCTACTTGCAGAAATAGGTATTGCAGGCACTGCATTATCTTGGTTCTCCTCATACCTCGCTAATAGAGAATACATAGTAAAGATTGACAAAGCTGAATCTTCTCACATCTCCCTCACACAAGGAGTTCCTCAGGGGTCCTCACTCTCTTCCACCCTTTTCAATATTTATATACTGCCCCTGTGCCACCTGCTCTCTGACCTAGGATTGAACTTCTTCCTATATGCCGATGACGTTCAAATCCTCATCCCTATCCAAAATACCCTAAAAGAAACCCTCCAACTATGGGACTCCCATCTTACATCCATCAATTCACTCCTATCCAACCTCCACCTTGCCCTTAATGCTTCTAAAACCGAGATACTCATAATATCCAATCAACCTGAACTATCACTCCCTAATATCACATCCTCTCTCCACGTCCCACCACCAACTGTCAGAGACCTCGGTATCGAACTTGACCAACGCCTCGACTTCAAAGCTCACATTAAATCCATTCTTAAGGGAGGCTTTTACAAACTCCACATCATGAAAAAGCTAAAACCACTGCTCCACACACAAGATTTCCGTCTAGTCTTGCAGACCACTATCCTCTCCAAAGTGGATTACTGCAATTCCCTCCTCATTGGCCTTCCACAGTCGACCATCAAACCCCTACAAATCCTGCAGAACGCGATGGCGAGAATCTTAACGAACACCCGAAAAAGAGACCACATCACCCCCATACTCAAGGACCTCCACTGGTTACCCATCTCTTTCCGTATACAGTATAAAACCCTCACTATACTACACAACCTCCTCTACAAATCCAACCCCTGGCTCAAGGACTCACCGTACTTCCGCATAACCAATCGTCCTACCAGATCCTCCCACACAGGTATCCTACATACTCCCTCCCTCAAAATTGCTCATCTCACCTCCACGAGAGAAAGGGCCTTTACCATAGCAGGCCCTTCACTCTGGAACACTCTCCCCACCTTTCTCCGCCTTGAACCCTGCCTGGCCACCTTCAAAAAAGGCATAAAAACGTGGCTTTTCAGAAAGGCCTATCCGGAAACCAATCAAACCTAGTCACTCCTACCCTAGTTCCTCTCTTACAGCCCCTAGCCTTAATCCCTCACACCCTGCCAGCCCTTTAAGGCACCTCCTTATCGCCTCTCCTTTGCCCGCCCTCGTTCTACTATTTTACAAAATTGCTCATTGTATCCGATGTAATTAATCTATTGCTAGTTGTAACTGCTGTAAATAGTCCCTTCTGTAAATAAGTTCCTCCTATTTCTTATTTTTGACAGTTGTTCCTTACTCTCTTTCACGCTACCTATCTTTCTCTCTCTTCTCCTGTCTCCCTTACCCCCCTCCTTTTTTCTGGCCTGCTCCCATCCCCTGCCCCCTGTTCATTGTAATTTCCTCCTTTAATTGAGTTACTTGTAAACCGGCGTGATGTGCCATACGAACGTCGGTATATTAAAAGTTGTTAAATAAATAAATAAATAAATAAATAAATAAGTACGTAGTAGGTCATAGAGAGCATCCGCACTATAAGCAATGGCAGCCTCTAGGCGATCCGCCTGCGTGGCCTCTTCAGGAGAAAGACCTGCATTCGCCTGTAGAACTTGGGCCCAGCGCAAACTAGCCCGCATGGCATAGTTGCTACAAATGGCAGCCCGGACCCCCAACGCTGAGACCTCGAAGATCTTTTTGAGCTGCACCTCAAGCTTCCTGTCCTGTATGTCTCTAAGGGCTGTGGCCCCAGTGACCGGAATCGTGGAACGTTTAGTTACCGCCGACACCGCTGAATCCACCTTTGGAAGCCGAAGAAGTTCCAGTGCGTCTTCTGGCAAAGGGTAGAGCTTATCCATTGCCTTAGATACCTTCAGACCTAGTTCAGGAGTATCCCACTCCCGAAACAAAATGTCAGACGCCGAGAAATGGAATGGGAAGGCTACCGCTGGACCAGTGAGTCCTAGCAGGACCGGGTCCATAGTAGCTCCGGGGCGCGAGACTGTCGGTGGGGCTTCAACCCCTAACTCGCTGAGGATTGCCGGGATAAGCGGGGACAGCTCGTCCCTTCGGAAAAGGCGTACCACCTTTGGGTCGTCCCCATCACCGGCTTGCGAAGGTTTGCTCAGCCCTGTTTGGGCAGAACTGTCCCCTGACGCGCCATCGGCCCCCATCAGGGGCTCGTCGGGTGGATCTACCTCATCTTGTGAGGTGGACTCTGATTCTGTATCCTGCGGGATACCTCTTGGTGTCCGAGTTCCTGTCGCAGGGTCATCCCGAGATTTTTTCTTCCTTGGAGTATCCTTTTTAGAGTGTCTATGAAGTTCCTTGCGCCTGTGGCCCTTATATTTTAAAACTTTTCGCAGCAGGAGGGCAAAATCCGCCGAAAAAGAAGACCCCGAATCTGAGGAGTCCGTTTCCTCGCCAGCCTCATCCGGGGACTCAGCCCCCCCAGCGGAAGCCCCCCCCGAAGGCCGTTGTTGAGGAGATAACTCGGGAGGCGCGGCAGAAACCCCTGCAGGTTCCTGCACAACTTCGTGAACTGATGCCAAGATGGCCGCCGCTCCTGCACTAAGCGGGAAGGAGTCAGCTGGCGCGATAGAAGCGGCGGGAGTGCACGATGGCGACCGTACCGAGCGGGAACGGAGCCCCTTACCAGACATAGACGGTCCCTCCCCGCCCGGGACGCATGCAGAACAAATTCCCTCACGAGAGAGCCGCGCGCGCGCAGAGCCGCAAGCGCGGCAAGTTGTGCCCCTAGGCATTCTCGCGGCCGCGGCGGGAAAATGTGAAGAAAATTGAAAAATAAAAATAAAGATTTGAATGCCGAAAAACTCCCCTCCCCTTGCCGAACCGAGGACCTTTTCTTCCCCCCCCCCCCTGGCGAAGAAGAAACGGAGAGCCGGCACAAACAAAAGAATTTAAAAACACTTTTTTTTTTTTTTTTTTTTTAAATCAAACCTGCCGCTGTCCAGGGTCCTGGGGTTCCTGCTCCTGTTGGGGGTGAGTGAACCTGGCTCCCCGGTGTCACCCCCGACGCTGCTGCTTTAGTAGTTCGGGTCCTCGACCCTCAGCAGCGGCCTCAACCAGGGGGGGATGGTCCTCTCAGAACTTTCCCACCCCCCTGGGAGGCAGGACGGACAGCTTCTTTACACTACTCTAACCAGAAGTAGAATCAAAAATACAAACTGAGTTTAAAATAACCAAAATAAGCAAAATAACCCTGACTAAAACTAAGTATCAGTCCTCAGGGCACCCAGAGGCTGTGACTGCACCTGCACCACCTACTGGAGACAGAGTAAGACTGAGGGGCTGTGACTGGCACAGGGGCTTATATGGCTCCGCCCACAAGTTTTAATCTGTCTCCATCTGTTGGTGCGGGGTCACAACCCAGGTGTCCTGGACTGATCCTGGTACGTACAGGGAATGTCCTTTCGTGGATTGCAAACTGGCTAAAAGACAGGAAACAGAGAGTAGGATTAAATGGACAATTTTCTCAGTGGAAGGGAGTGGGACAGTGGAGTGCCTCAGGGATCTGTATTGGGACCCTTACTTTTCAATATATTTATAAATGATCTGGAAAGAAATACGACGAGTGAGATAATCAAATTTGCAGATGATACAGAATTGTTCAGAGTAGTTAAATCACAAGCAGATTGTGATAAATTGCAGGAAGACCTTGTGAGACTGGAAAATTGGGCATCCAAATGGCAGATGAAATTGAATGTGGATAAGTGCAAGGTGATGCATATAGGGAAAAATAACCCATGCTATAATTACACAATGTTGGGTTCCATATTAGGTGCTACAACCCAAGAAAGATCTAGGTGTCATAGTGGATAACACATTGAAATCGTCGGCTCAGTGTGCTGCGGCAGTCAAAAAAGCAAACAGAATGTTGGGAATTATTAGAAAGGGAATGGTGAATAAAACGGAAAATGTCATAATGCCTCTGTATCGCTCCATGGTGAGACCGCACTGTTATAAATCTCCTCCAGGAGAGGGAGGAGTTAGCAATCTGTTATAATCTGGCTGCTGGATACTCCCATTGAAGGAGGAGTTAGCAATCTGTTACGGAATCTGCCAAGGAGTTAGCAATCTGCTAGCGCTTACCCCGCCAGGAGGGCGGAGTGAGCGATCTGGTATCGATCAGTTCCTCCCAAGGGAGGAGATAGCAATCTGATAGGCTTGGCTTCTGTAGGAGGAGGAGTTTAGCAATCTGTTAGTGCTCTGCTTCCCCAGAGGGAAGGAGTAGCAACTGTTATGCTTTGTTCCTGCAGAAAGATGAGCCAGCAACTTGTATGATCCCCACGGGGAGATAACTATCTGATATGGATCAGCTTCCGCAGAGAGGAGTAATGGTCTGATGTGGGTTGGCTCCCACAGAGTGGCAGATGATGCTCTATTAGTGTAAGGAGTAACACTTAGTAGAAATAGTGAATCCCTGAGCCAATGGCAGATGACAGCACCCTCAAGTGGAGATCCTGAGAGGAACCACCGGCTAGGCTGGAGTATTGAGACAAACACAGATAGTTCTTTATTAGACTGGACGTAGAACCACCAGAGTTGGCAGTAGTGAGCTGATGTGCCCGGCAGGGCACTAGACCGGTTTAGAAGGATGTTCATGCTAAACCTGCACTCCAGGCAGTCCCAGCAATACCTGTCACCAGTGGAGAAGAACCGATGCAACTTGGTCGCAGTCACCTGATTTCAAAAGAGAAGACTTCGGAAGAGGCATGGCCTGTGTATGTACTGTGGACAGACTGGTCACGATGTCCCAACATGCCCATTTCTTCCGGGAAACGGACAGGCCTAAGTCCTGCGGGAGGACTGTTCTTAGGCCTTACCACGACCTCTCCTCCGCTCCCTCTCCCAGTTTCCCTGATCTGTGGACCATCCGAAGTTCAAATTCTTGCCTAGTGGATTCAGGGGCAGGAGGAAACTTTATACTTCGACGCCTTGTGGAACACTTGAGGATTCCTCTTGTCACTTTGGAAGTTCCACTGCTCTTATCCTCCATCCATGGAGAGCCTTTGCTGGGTGACATAACCTGGCGTACCGAACCGGTAACCCTTCACACCGGAGCCTTCCATAGAGAATCAATTTCCTTCTTTGTGCTGGAGAAGGCTATGTACCCTATCGTTCTGGGGTTACCCTTGTTGCAGTTGCACCAGCCTCAATTCGAATGGGCCACCTTGGAACTCTCCCGCTGGGGCCCAGGTTGTCATGGCAAGTGCCTTAAGGAGGTGTCTCCTGTCCTCTGCATGCCTACGACTCCAGTGATACCAGGACTGACACCTCAATACGCATCATTCAGTGATGTGTTCTCCAAAGAAGCTTCTGACATCCTTCCTCCACACAGATCGTACGACTGTGCCATAAGGCTGAAACCTAACACTGAACCTCCTAAAGGAGGTGTCTATCCTCTCTCTGCCATAGAGAACAAGGCTATGTCCGAGTACATCAAGGAGAATTTACAGAAGGGATTCATTAGACCATCAAAGTCTCCAGCCGGCGCAGGTTTCTTCTTCGTGGGGAAGAAGGACGGTACCTTGCGTCCTTGTATCGACTATCGAGGTCTGAATGAAATCACGATCAAAGACCGATATCCCCTGCCTTTAATCTCAGAGCTGTTCGACCAGCTTCAAGGTGCCAAAATATTTTCGAAACTTGACCTGAAGGGGGCCTACAATTTAGTTCGCATTTGCAGTGGTGATGAATGGAAAACAGCCTTCAACACTCGAGATGGTCATTTTGAGTACTTAGTAATGCCTTTCGGCCTGTGCAACGCACCCGCCGTGTTCCAGAACATGATGAACGACATCTTGCAGGACCTGTTATACAAAAGTGTCGTGGTATACCTAGATGATATCCTTATATTTTCGCAGGACTTGCCTACCCATCTAGAGGACGTCAAACAAGTACTACGAAGACTACGAGAACATCGGCTCTACACCAAGCTATCCAAGTGCGAATTCCATAAGGACTCTGTGCCTTTTCTTGGCTACATTGTTTCTAAAGATGGCTTCCAGATGGATCCCCAAATACTCGAGAGTATTAAAAATTGGTCCCAACCTACCAGCCTGAAGGCCTTGAGATGATTTTTGGGGTTCACCAATTATTATAGAAGCTTTATAAAGAATTACTCTTAACTGTGCCCTTAACTGCCATGACCCGGCATGGTCTGCGGAGGCCATTTCCGCATTCAAGAACTTAAAGATTGCCTATTCCACCGAACCCTGCCTGCGTCATCCTGACCCCAACAAGCCATTCATCGTAGAGGTCGACGCCTCTGATGTTGGTGTGGGGGCTATATTGAGCGAAACCGGAGACTCCAAAGCATTATGTCCCTGCTCTTTCTTCTCATGACATTTCTCTCCGGCAGAGAAGAACTATGGGATCGGAGATAAAGAGCTCCTTGCTATTAAATTGGCATTCGAGGAATGGCAGCCTTGGCTCGAAGGCACTCAACATCAAATTACCGTGTTTACAGATCATAAGAATCTAGAGTATCTCCGCCATGCGCAACGTCTTAACCATAGACAAGCCAGATGGTCCTTATTTTTTAACAGTTTTGACTTTGTGCTCAAATATAGCCCCGGAGACAAGAATACCAGAGCTGATGCCCTGTCACGCTCCTTTCTCTCCGAGGATGTTCTCGAAGAACCTCAGCACATAATCGACCCGAAGAAAGTCATCTTGGGTGCTACCCATTCTGTACCCGCTGGTAAAACCATCGTGCCTAAACATCTCAGGAAGAAAGTGCTCTATTGGGCTTACAATTCCAAGCTGGCTGGCCATCCTGGTCCATGCCGTACCCTGCTGAAGCTCCAGAAGTATTATTGGTGGCCAACTCTCAAGGAAGATACATTCTTCTATGTAGCATCTTGTGCCAACTGTGCCAAACACAAACCTACTTCTGGCCAACCGTGGAGATTGCTGCAACCGTTTCCAGCTCCGGAGCAGCCCTGGACACATATCGCTACTGACTTTGTAGTTGATCTTCCCCCCTCTGGAGGTATGAATACCATCTGGGTAACAGTCGACTGTTTCAGCAAAATGGCCCATTTCGGGGCGATGCCTGGCTTACCTTCAGCCTTGGAGCTCGCGAAGCTCTTCATAACCCACATCTTTCGCCTTCACGGCCTACCGAAGCACATAGTATCGGACCGAGGATCACAATTCACGGCAAAATTCTGGAAGGCCTTGTGCAAACTCTTCGACATCTCTCTAGACTATACATCAGCCTATCATCCTCAATCAAATGGCCAAACAGATCGGATGAATAGGACCCTGAAACAGTTCATTCGGGCCTATGTGAGTTGCCGTCAAATAACTGGGCCGAACTGTTACCATTGGCTGAATTCACCATTAATTCTCATCCAGCAACATCCACTGGATCAACACCTTTTGAAGTGGTATATAGACGTTTACCACCACTGCCACTTCCACTGAAGCTCTCTGTGACGTCCCCAGCAGCTCAATCCACTGCTGATGATATCCATCAATTATGGACTCAGACGAAAGAAATGCTACTCAAAGCGAGTGATCGAGCCAAAAGATTATGATGCTCACCATTCCAAAGCGCCTATCTTTGATCCTGGAGACAAAGTCTGGCTTTCCACTAAGCACCTTAGACTGAAGTTACCCTCCAGTCGATTTGCTCCTCGCTACGTTGGACCATTTCCAATCCTCCGATGTCTTGGCAACATCATTTACAGTCTGAAGCTACCACCTGGATTAAACATCCACAATGCATTTCATGTTTCACTTCTGAAACCACGCATTCTCAGTGAGTTCTCTTCCAAGTCTCAGGAACCATCTCCCATCAATGCAGAAGATGACCTAGAATACAAGGTCGAAGCCATTCTTGATGTCCGAAGATGAGGCAAGACTTGGGAATACCTTCTTTCATGGGAAGGTTTCGGCCCCAAAGAAAATTCTTGGGAGCCTCTGGCAAATATCCTTGACAAAGAGATGCTTCATCAGTTCCATCTCTCGTATCCTTGGAAACCTAAACCTGGTACCCGCAGAGGAGACACCCTTTGAAGGGGGGTACTGTTGCAACCGTTGCGGCCCGACGGCTTCACTCCGCCTACCTTTCTTTTTCTGCAACTCCTCCTGCTCCCTGTGGATGTCTGGTTGCCGCGGCATCTGCCCACCGCCCTCTCCGGCGTCCCCGGACCGGCTGGGGCGCTGCCTCCCGCCATGCTCCTCAGGTACCTTAGGGCATGCGCGCCGCACGGCCCTCATTCTTATTTCCTCTATGGCGCGAACCTCAGGGGTGTCCCCCTGTGATGACATCACGCTGCCCAGATATTTAAGCCTGTTGTTTATTGCTAGTCTTTGAGTTAGCAAGGGAATTCCTACGGATGGGATTCGTTCACCATACCCAACTCCTCTGCCTCCAACTTTTATTTGGACTCTTTGCTGTTAACGGGGTACCCACTCCTCGGGGGCCTCTTTTGCTTCTTTCAGGTCGCTATCAGATAACAAGTACTCGCTTCTCGAGGGCCCATGTTCCCTGACTCGCTGCCTGTGTCTATGTCCTCTTCTACTTGGAAGAATTTGCTACAGACACCATCAGTGAGTACTACTATCATCCACTCCTCAGAGCTGTCTCCCTGGAACCAGGTACTCGCTCCTTGAGGGCCTGCCTCCGTTCCAGTGCCAGTGCCATCTCCTACGTGGAACCGCTGTGTGAGTACTTTGCCAACGAGTCTCTCTGCTCCCAGGGATCTGGTACTCGCTCCTCGAGGACCAGCTCTCCCTATCTCGGGGCTTCTCCATACTGGGGACTCTGTGAATATCTCAGTGTACTCATTTTCTCAGTTCTTTTTCCTACGGCACTGCTACCGGAGAAGCCGAGGAATACTAGCCCAGCCAGGCTCCATCTTCTACTCACTACTGCCACCTCTGGTGGCTTCATAAACTGTCTAATAAAAGATATAATCTGTGTTTGTGTGGCAGGAGCTGAGCCTGACCTGTGGCCCCTCAGGGGACTTCCCGCCGTGGGCGTGGTCAGTAGCCACAGTGTCCAAGGGTCCACGCAAACCCTACAAAACATAACAGGGAGAGAGGGGAGAGAGGAGGGGGAAGAGAAATGAGGCTGCAGCTCAGGTGGGAGAGAGGAGGGGAAGAGAAATGAGGCTGCAGCTCAGGTGGGAGAGAGGAGGGGAAGAGAAATGAGGCTGCAGCTCAGGTGGGAGAGAGGGGAGGGAAGAGAAATGAGGCTGCAGCTGAGGTGGGAGAGAGGAGAGGGAAGAGAAATGAGGCTGCAGCTCAGGTGGGAGAGAGGAGGGGAAGAGAAATGAGGCTGCAGCTGAGGTGGGAGAGAGGAGGAGGGAAGAGAAATGAGGCTGCAGCTCAGGTGGGAGAGAGGAGAGGGGAAGAGAAATGAGGCTGCAGCTCAGGTGGGAGAGAGGAGGAGGGAAGAGAAATGAGGCTGCAGCTCAGGTGGGAGAGAGGAGGGGAAGAGAAATGAGGCTGCAGCTCAGGTGGGAGAGAGGAGAGGGAAGAGAAATGAGGCTGCAGCTCAGGTGGGAGAGAGGAGGGGAAGAGAAATGAGGCTGCAGCTCAGGTGGGAGAGAGGAGAGGGAAGAGAAATGAGGCTGCAGCTCAGGTGGGAGAGAGGAGGAGGGAAGAGAAATGAGGCTGCAGCTCAGGTGGGAGAGAGGAGGAGGGAAGAGAAATGAGGCTGCAGCTCAGGTGGGAGAGAGGAGAGGGAAGAGAAATGAGGCTGCAGCTCAGGTGGGAGAGAGGAGAGGGAAGAGAAATGAGGC
>NC_042618.1:87831984-87838437 GCF_901001135.1 Rhinatrema bivittatum
TCTCCCATTTCACTCTTTCTCCACATGGATGACTCCTATGTCATCCTTCTTGGAGGATGCTGGTGATCCTATGGTCCTCTCTCAGTGAAAGTCACCCTTCCTCTTGATGTAGAGCAAAAAGGAAAAATATCTGAGTCCCTGGATCCTGGGGTACTCAGCAAAAACCAAAAGGATTCTCTATATTCAGTTACAGAAACCAAGGAACTGAGGAAAAGGTCTCCAAAAACATGGTACTCAAATGAGCAAAGGTTCTCGGCCTGCATATTTTGCCCCAGTTCTCAACCACAGAGACCCCTGAGTTCTTTCTCTGAAAATAAAAATAAATATAGGGAATAGCAATGAACATGCTACACCTAGAAGATTCAATTCAGACTTTGACATGTTAGATTTCATTTCCTAGGAACCCACCATCTGAGGCTCCCATATGGGGGAGCTATCCCTCTCATAGATAATAATTCTGTTCTCCCTTGTTTTAGGAGAAACCACCTACTATTGGTAGAGATCCTTTAGGCTCTCTCCACAAGTGCCAGTATTTTATCAATGTATTTACAGCTCATACTCACAAGTAGGGTTATGTAAACAATTCAAGGTTGATTTCGAAACAGGAAGAGTTTGGCCGTGTTCAAGTTCCTCAGTCAACAACAAAATAGGAGGTGATACCTTTTCATTGCACTAACTTCATTCATTTCTTGACCAGCTTTCGGGAGCCAATCCTTCATTGAGCCTAAACAAAATGAGCAAATAATAATAATGTAATATAATCTGTGATTCATTTGTATATTCCAGCAACAGCATTTTATGCCTTGACCGGTTTATTTTGATTTGCCCTAATGAAGGGAGTGTAGTTCCTGAAAGCTAGTCAAGAAATGTATTAAGTTACTCGAATGAACAAAGTCTCAACGTCATTTTATTGTAGACCTACTTTTCCACGCATTCTAGGGGGACTAACTTGGCAACCACACTATGAGTTTTTGGAATTTCCCCAAATTCACTGGGGAAACATGGCTAACTTGGTTTGCCAGATTCTTCCGCAGGTTCAACAAAATCTGTTGAAGTTTCAACACCTTGGGTTTAGAAATTCAATATCTGACAAAATTCCTGTTTCGCCTTTGTCTTGTGACTCTCGGCGGAGAAGCCTTGTAATGTCTGCATTCTTTGTAAGCACAGAGATCAAGATGTCGGCAGAGGAGTTCCTGCAATAGCAAGCAGCGCTGCTTGATGTCTGAGTGTAACTGCATGAATTTTTTGGTAAAACGTGGGAGCTTTCTTGCAAACTATTATGTTTAATACAAAAGTAACAGAATTTGTTGCTTGAGTTGGAGCGTGTTGTGCTTCGGGAGATTCTAGTAGCGTTTACATATAAACAAATTTAATAGTCAGACCTTGAGAAGTCCATTGATGCATAGATTTCATCTAAAAATGCCGCTTGTCCATACCTTCGAGATCCTTTGAAAGTCTCCGGAGTGGTCTCCTAAAAAGTGCCCTTAGAAAACATTGATTATAAAATCTTTTGAGGTTTCCAAAATCTCCACGAAAAGCTGATTTTCACTGAAACAAGGACCTTGTCGGGGTTCACAAGTTATAATTGAGATTCAGCAGATTAAAAATATGGAGCTACAGTTGTAACAATTTGTTTAGTATGTTTTGACAGATTTTAGTATTAGGGTAACAGTGTTTTTAAATAATGAGGGAATGAATGTGGTGTGGATATGACTGAGGTATGGTAGTTCTTAAGTGACTGTGTTGTTTTTTTATTTCAGTATAAAGTGTGTTTTGTTCACGGTCTAGGGAGCAGTTATTAACATTAATTTAAGCAAATATGCAATAGTAAATGTATTTGCAGTAAGTCTGTATTGTATGTTTTTGAGACATTGTAATAAAACTATGGGTAATAAAACCTTTCTTATTTGTAATATTATATGAAGTATGGGCGTTTGTTTTTTCTGTACCTCTTACTGTATTAACCCAGGTTTAAGTCATTCATTAGCATATTGTTTTAGACCAGGGGTAGGCAACTCTGATTCTTGAGAGCCAAAAACAGATCTGCTTTCTTGCCATCCAAATTGAACATGCATGAGAGATATTTGCACTGCCTTAATAGTATGCAAATAGATTTCATGCATATTTATTTGGATAACCTGAAAACACCACCAGACTGTTTGAGGCACTCAAGGACTGGAGCTGCCTACCCTTGCTTTAGACAATGGGAATCCACCACAGAATCAGTTTCTGTTCACCCATGAAAGAGTAGACGTAGATGTGATTCATCTGCCCAGCATCAAGAAATGCTGACAGGGAGGAGAAGGAGAAGGAGGAGGAAGTGATTTTGCAGTCGGTGTTTGAGCAAAGGCCTCAGGCTTAGACTAGGCCTAACTCTGCAATGCGTGGTCTCTAGCAGCTTGTCTAGTCAGTGACCACAGTTCTGGGCTGGGCAAGAAATCAAGGCATCATTTTCCCTTCTTGCGGATGGATGTGGTGTGTGTGTGTGTGTGTGTGTGAGGAGGAGGAGAGACTAAGACCTTGGCTTATGAGTGAGGTTCGTTCTTGTCATGGTGCGCGTAAAACAAACACGTTCGGAAATACTACCCATTATGTGAAAGCTCAGAATTCAAACTTCCCCCACAGGGTCTCTGCTCTCCTCCCACGACATTTCCTGTTGAGATGAGCAGCAATGTTTCTGTTAAAAGAATGAGTTTACCCTGTAGTAAGGGTTAAGGGCGGGGACTAGTCCAAGTCAACCCTAGTCCGGCCCCTTTTCCCTATAACGGGGGCGGGGACATTTTGAAAGGGACTTTTTCCAGTGGTAAAAATCCATTTACAGAGGGAAAATCCCTCATGTAACTGTATATATCTGGTACATAGTTACTGCTCAGTGCAACACGAGCAAGGATGAGGCATAAAAATGTTTCTGCTACGATGGCTTCATACCGAAGTGAAACATGTTGTATATATCAAGGACATCATCATTAAACAAAATGGCTGTCTTCATGCCAAGAGGAATCCATAATGAAATCTGCTGTAATGCTTGTCAATTGAAAATAATTGCAGTTTGATTGCATAGCTATGCAGTTATAACCTTAAAATTTATAACAGACTATCTTACAATGGAAGCAGAGTGGCTCGAGATGCTTACTTTAGCTGCAAGCTGCCGAGAGGTCTATGGCTCAAGGTAGATGGCAGAAGAAGGGAACATTGGAGTCAGGTGCTGAATGCTGCCTGCAGGCGGGGCTTACTGCCTTTAAATACCTGCTGCAGGACGTAGGGAGAGGGCAAAAGGGAGTAAAAAGGGAGTGCTGAGATGGCATTTGGAGAACTCTCAATGCTGGGAGTTTGGAATAATTTACTGAGGCAAGTCATGTTTTTATGGTGGTGCCTCTCCATGGGGCATTGTAGAATTGAGTCCTATGTTTAAGCTTGGCTTCAGAGATGCTTCAGGCGTGATCCTCTCAAGCCAGCAGAGTCGACTGCAAGGGCTTTTTACCTGATGCTGCTGTCTCCTCCTCTCCTCTGCCGGCTTTCCTGTGAGCTCATAATTGTGAGGTGTTTTGTAATCTTGCAAGACCTGCCAACCCTACACCAGTCCTGGGGGCACATCTAGCCAGTCAAGTTTTCAGGATACCCACTATAAATACCCATGAGATATATTTGCATGCTCTGATTCCATTGTATGCACATCTATCTCATGCACACTCCTTGTGGATATCTTGAAAATGACTGGCTAGGCGTGCCCTGAGGACGGTTGAGGAGCACTGCCCTACGTGGTTCTGAGTGCAGAGGGAAGTTGGGAAGGAGGCTGCTACAGCAGCAGGTGAGAAACATTGCTCGGTGACTCCTCCTGCCAGCTGGAGGAGATCATGCAGAGGGTAAGAGGAAGATAGGACAAGGACTTTGCCCTGACAGTGGCTAGTCTGGCCTATCCTCTCTTTTGATGGCTCTGACTCACCGGTGCAAACATTTGCCGAAACACCAGCTGGGGACCTCTGGCTTATAATGAACCACCATCCATTTGGGATAAGCACAGGGGATTTCTAAGGGAATGGTAGGGATTGTAGACATGGTAGTTGGTATAGATGGGAAGACAGGATAGGTCATATGGTCTTTTTCTACTGTCACATTTCTAAGTAATTTGCAATTCTGAATTCTGTCCCATGGAGCATTTTCCTGGTCACCTATCTTGCCTCCCGCTATAGACAGGAGAAGTTAACATGTGGAAAAGGCAGCACCCGTTCATAGCACATTCAGAATTATAGTCTGGGTAAAAGGTGGTGCAAGCTATTGTAAATTATAAACAGTTTTCAATGAATTGATAAAATTATCTATGTTAATTAATGCCTGCTAATTATATTAAACTAATATCTATCTAAGTGATGTAGAAACTGCCAATGGCAGCCTTAGGTTTTCTCGGGTTTCATATTCAGAACCTGCAGGATTAACTTTGTGAGAGGAAAAAGGATCCCCTGTAACAATTAAAGAAGTAATCAAAGGATTGACGGGGTATTGCAATGAGAAAATGGAAACGCTAACGCTGTTCTTCCGTAACGATAACTTCCTGCCATGGCGTGAGCCCTGTCTGACGATAATTAAGGCGTCTATATTCTGACCTGGGTCTTTATACAAACAGTGAACTGTGGGAGGGGCGGTGCTGTCATGGAGCCCATGCGATGCCCCCCCGGGCTGGCTGGAATGAAGTCTCTTCCGTCAAAGAGAGGGAACGCTGCGTTCAGAGTGACCCCCAGGCAGCTGGCAAGGGTGTCAAAGGAATGGGCCGTCTCTAAATGCTTGCCAGTGAAAAATAAATAAATACAAAGTACTTCCTGGTCTTCTGAGCCCTCTCGCAGTATGTTCAGCTGCTTTTCCTTGGGTGCTGCATCCCTCTCACTGTACTGGTCTTGCATGTTTCTTTCACAAGGTAATAATAAATCGATGCAATACAAGCTGCCTCCTGCAAGGGCGTGTTATATCTCTGCATGGTGAATACAGAAGGCTATGGTTGGCCTGGATGTAGTGCTCCTGGATAGGCAGGGTGCAATGTGCCCGTTCACCACATGGTTTCCATTCGGAATTTAAGAGAAATCCTAGGCATGGTGAAATGGGCCGATGGGATTTAGTCCTGCAGTAAAAGGTAAGGCCAGGTGTGCAGAGGCTGCTTCTGAGTCTATAGGACCTTGTATCGCCGGTGCGAGCAAACCCCTGCATTGCTACAGGTGCCTCAGGAAAAATACAGAGATCCCCATTAAGTGCCATTTGTCCAGCTAAATTTAGACTTAGTTGGGCAAACAGCGGGATCTGAAAACCTTGCTGCCTGACTGCCTTCAAGTTATCCAGCTGACTACTTAGCTGGACAATTTTGAGGTATTCTTAAGCATGTTCTAAAGTAGAATTAACTTAGCTGGATAAATTATTCAGATATATTTATTTTATTTAACACTTTTCTATACCGACCTTCATGGTGGAGACCATATCAGGTCGATTCACATCGAATAGGGGAACTGAACCAAGAACAGTAACCAAAAACAAAAGGTTGAACATGAAAAAGCAAAGTTACATTTAACAGGGAAATTAAACTTGGAGGCATAGACTGCTGGAAGGAAGGAAAGGCTAGAGATAGCGGAGAAATTATTAGAATAAACAGAGCAGTCACGAGGCTCTTATTCTGGGCTTAGGGGTAAAATGGAAATCCATTGCTCCTAAAGGAAGTTCTGTCGACTATTGTGTGTCATGGGTATCTGAGAAGGCTTGGCCTTCTCAGATTAGATTCAGAGTTAGCCAGGTTATCTGGCCAATTCTGGTGGTACCTAAAGTTAGCCAGGTAGCTAGATACATTTATCTTTAAGATAAAATAACACAGTAACATTTTATTGTTGGCAGAAAAAGACCAAATGGTCCATCCAGTCCACCCAGCAACTGCCGCTCTGTGCAGGTTACCCCCATGCCTTATTTTAAGGCTAATAATACTTACAAGCAAGACCAGGCAACTAGTTGGGTATATTCAACAGCTCTACTGTAACACTGAATATCCTAACAAAGGGGATCATTTATCAAAATGTGCTAAGGCGTTTTCGCATGCGTTAAGGGATTATTGCATGCGAAAAGTCCCGTTAACGCATGCGATAGCCCCATATCATATGGTGCGATGAAAATCCGAAAAAGAGGAGGAGTTAGGGGCGGGAGTGGGCTGGGTTTGCCAGTCTGCAAAGTGCTATTGCAAAGACTTAAAGCTGATGTTACCCAGGTAGAGAGTCCATCAAGCTAGGTTGAGAGAACACTGCACAAATCTCATCTTGGAGTGAGTTTCCTCACTCCGAAGGCCAGCAAATCTTCACAAGAGAGCACTGTTCTGTTCGTATGTCTCACTTTGAATGTCAAAGTGGCCCCTAACCCCCTACACTAATATCTAAACCTCACCTCGAGTTACTAGGTGGGCCAACCATAGGGATACAAATACTGTCTAGG